>NC_058134.1:124542075-124554310 GCF_016433145.1 Gracilinanus agilis
ATATATATATATATACTCATATATATATATATATACTCATATATGTATCTGTTGTTTCTCCAGAATAATTTAAGTTCTATAAAGACAAGGATTTTCACTTTTGTCTTACCATTTATCTTATTCCTTATTCCTTCCCTTATCCCTAGACATCCTCAATATGTCAGGCTGATCACTGGCCAGATACCATGAAGAGCTTTGGGGTACCTCAATGCTAATTCCTTCATCTCCCAAGATTTCCCCAGGACACTAAATTTTGGCAACAGGTCTCTATGGCCTGGCTGAAGGTCCTAATGGTGAACTTGAACATAATTCTTTTCTATGTCTTACTGACCTAAAGCTATAGCCAAATGATAGGCTAGTCACTTAATCTGTCAGAAGGCATACTGTTAATATGTCATCCCTAGATCATCCCATCCTCTAAGATTGCAAAGCATAAGGTGACTGAGAGGTGTAGCTCATGGTCAGACATTTTAAGCTGTTCTGTGAACACAAAAACCCTTTTAAAAAAATAGTATTTTCCTAGTATGTTACTAAGATTGTGAAGAATCAAAAGTGTGAGTGATTCTAGTGCATGTTGGGCATGACTAGGCTAGCATGTTACCAATAGTGATAATGGATATACCACCTGTTTAGACTGACTAGCACATCACTGCACGTGTGGACCCTGAATAAATGTTGTTTGATGATGATGATGATGATGATGATGATGATGATGATGATGATGATGATGATGATGATGACTTGTGCCAGAGATCAGAGAACTTACTAGCAATTCTTTCATCTAAGCAAAAATTGTTGGAAGATAGAAACAAAGGAAGGAATGTTAGTGCCCTGGGAAAAGCCCACTTTTCCCTTATACTAATTATAGCTCTACCAGTGACTACCGTTGTGAGAATTCATGGGAGAGACTTATGGCCTTCTTCCTGCTTCTGCTTCACTATGAATATAAGTTCCAGTCATGGGAGAATGGGGAGTTTTAAGCAATATTTTGTAAGTCTCCATAAGACAATGAGATAGTCTCTCAAATGAAAGTGATATCACTTCTGCCTTTTTTCAGTGTCTCAGAGACCAAGACAAGATGAGGCTAAAAAAAGCAGATAACTCACTGGGGATGAGAGCCCTGTTAAACACATAATAGCTTATATTTAAATAGCACTTTAGTTTAAATAAGCTTAAATTTATTTTTGCTATATCCTCCCACCTTGGATATGAGACCAAGAGAACCAAAAACAATTCTAAGATGAGAAAGAAGGCAAAATTAAGTAGGAACTGACAAACTGGAGTGGAATTGGGCAGATGGAGAATTAGATCTTTGTTGTGGTTGTTAAATCGTGTTTGACTCTTCATGACCCCATTTGGGCTTTTCTTGGCAAAAGCATTAGAGTAGTGAGCCATTTCCTTCTCCAGCTCATTTAAAAATGAGGAAACTGAGGCAAATGCTCAGGCTCACATAGTTAGTAAGTATCTGAGGTCAGTTGAACTCTGATCTTCCTGATCCCAAACCAGGTTCTCTATACACTGTGCCACCTGGTTGCCCTATTAATTTGAACTCCTTACTTTCTGATAGTAAAGACTTGATCCTATTCCTGAATGCTGGAAAACTAAGAAGCTGTCTCTGAGATAAGCTTATCTTATAACTTTCTTCAGAATCACCTTGACTCATATGAGTCCCACAGGCAGACAGGTACTAATGGAATTTCTCACCATAGACCTTGTTTGCTACATGTAGGGGAAAAAAGTACAAGGGGAATGCCAGATAACCGTACAATTTTTATAGTGTTCTAAACAGTGTCTGCTCTGAGTCCTTTTCTCTTTCTTACTGTGTAGGAAAAGATAGAAGAAAAATTTTGGACACTTTCACTTCTCTGCCTAGAACCTTCAGACAAAGATAAGAACAAGAGTTCCATCCAGCCATACCATTGCTTGGTTTGTACCCCAAAGAGATCATAGGAAAAAAGACTTGTACAAAAATATTTATAGCCTTGCTTTTTGTGGTGGCAAAAAAACTGGAAACCGAGGGTATGCCCTTTAATTGGGGAATGGCTGAACAAATTGTGGTATATGCTGATGATGGAATAGTATTGTGCTCAAAGGAATAATAAACTGGAGGAATTCCATGGGAACTGGAATGACCACCAGGAATTGATGCAGAGTGAAAGGAGCAGAGCCAGAAGAACATTGTACACAGAGACTGATATACTGTGGTAAAATCGAATGTAAAGGACTTCTGGACTAGCAGCAATGCAATGACCCAGGACAATTCTGAGGGATTTATGGTAAAGATGCTACCTACATTCAGAGGAAGAACTACAGGAGTGGAAACACAGAAGAAAAACAACTGCTTGAACACATGGGTTGATGTGGACATGATTGGGGATGTAGACCACACCAAAGCAACTATCAATAATATGTGTAATGCAGGGTTGCAGCAAAAGCTCTTGCTTTTGCAAACCAACTGTTGCAGCCCTGACAGTTAGAAGGGATAGAATGTTAACCCTGGGCACATGGGAAAACCTGAGACTATAAATATCCCTGGAGTACCAACTGAAGGGCCTTTTGCTTTGGGGGCTTTTGGGCTTTGCCTGATTTCCCTGGACCTCTCCCTTGACCACTCCTTGACATCCTGCTATTTCCCTGGGTTTCCCCATTGGGCCCTTGGAGGAAGGGTGATTTGGTGGGTGGAGATTGTGGGAATTAGCTTTTATAGATAGGCAGGAAGAACCTAAACCAAACCATCACCCTATCTAGCAATCTGCTGAATCTTTACATCAGGACAGGGACATTATCCTTGGCTGAGGGAGCTGGCTCCCTCTGCCTGATCTCCCCTTCAGTGACCCCTCCCCCAGTACCAGCTTCTCCCTTAGCAGCAGTTACCAATAATAATACCAAATAATTACCAAATAATAAATTCCTTTTATTTTATACAAAAGGTTTCTGGAGAATCATTGTACCCACTTGTAGGGCAAGGGCTGAAGAAGGAAAGGAGTAACTTTTCTTTATTTCTGGAGGGTAAACCCAGGCATCCATCTTGGGCAGGAGGTGGCCAGCCATCACTTCCTGTAAGGTTTCAGTTTTCACCAGCAGGGAGGGGCCTCTTGACTCCTCCCTCAAGGGAGCTTAGAAATATCAGCAGGAGGCTGAATAAACCCTTCAGCCAGACCCATATCACTTCTGGCTGACCCAATTCTTCTTATATCATAGAGATAGTCTCCCTGCCTGAAGGACTCAGCCTATTCCTCCCAAAACCCTCCAGTACCTAGCCTCTGTGATTAGCCTCATTGATTAGCAGCCCTTCATATATTCCCCATTTATTCCATAACATTATCATATTCCTGTTTTATTCCATAACATATCGAATTAGGTCTTCATCAATGTTAAAAACCAGTGGAAATGAGAGTTGGCAAGAACATGAGTCATATAACTATGGAAAATTTTTCTAAAAAATACAATGTAAAATGTTAAAAAAAAAAAAAAAGCATTCCCAGTATTTTTTGAGTAGCAGGACTCCTTTTTAATTAAAAAAAAAAATTGAAGGTCTTCACATTATAATGTCAAAGCAATAAGCATTTCTTAAGAACCTAATATGTACCAAGCATTGTGGGATACATGGAAAGGCAAAAAGCAAATTCTACTTTCAAGGAGCTTAAGTCTAATGGGAGAGAAAACAGGAAAACAATTATACACAAACAAGATCTAGACAGGATAAGTTGGGGGTAGTCTCAGAAGAAAGCAAAAAGATTAAAGAAGACTGGGAAAGGCTTCTTGAAATAGGTAGAATTTTAGTTGAGACCTGTAAAAGATGGGGGCACCAGGGATGTTAAAATATAACCCAAATGGTTGTGTTTACACACACTGGGTTGAACGAGAGACAGGACCAACCAGGATAGGGAGACCAGAGTTCCCTGCTAAGCTGGTAACTGTCAAGAATGTAAGTTGGCCCCAGCTCACCCAGCTCACCCTAGGCCAGGGTCTTTGGAACCAGCAGGCAAGGTAAAGGTTTTTAATAGTTTAATTATGATTAACTAAATAAAGATGGGATAGGGGATTCTGCACTTAAAACCTAAAGGGCAAACCACAGGGCAAGGGGAGGACTTGTCTACTCTAATTCTAATTGACCTAAGCCAGGCAGGGCTCAGAGGAGCAGTTCTGGAGTCACTGGGAAGGCTGCTTCAAACCTGGTTCCAGCCAGGTTTGACCAACACAGTTAAAGGGCCTGAGGGTGGCTTTGAGGATTCTCATGGTAATCCAAAGATGATCACAGGATGCCAAGAGTCAAGGTGGTCCAAGGTACCCAAGTAGAGAGAGTGAGCTTGAGATGCTGTCCACCAGATCCCAAACCCCTCCTCCACTTGGTGCAGCTCTGCAGGTCTTGTCCACTTGCTGAAAGCCACCACCACTCAGGATCCCAGGGAATCAGGATGCAGGGTTTCCTTAACTCTGAGATCTCCCAGGGCTAGCAACAGTTTGTGCCAACCACTAATGGAGTCTCTCTCAGAGCACAAGCCCTACTTCCTGCTCCTTCATTCCATCTTGGAATCCTCCAGCCCTTCCTGCTGGGTCCATATAAACTATATGTAACTAATACTAAATAATCTTCCTCACAACAGACCTGAAGGAAGTCTAAGAAACCAGGACATGAAGATAAGCAGGAAGAGAATTCCAGGCATGGAAAACAAAGAAAATTCAAGGAGTTAGGATATGGAGTGTCTTTTGAGAGAAATAGTGAGGAGGCTCATATCATTGGTCTATAAACTGTGGGGATTACAGTTAAGACTGAAAAAGGAGGTGAAATAGTAGAATCTGCAAACTGACAAGAAGGTATGAAGGGGGCAGCTAGGTGGCTTAGTGGATAAAGAGCCAAACCTGGAGTCAGGAGGACCAGGATTCAAATTTGACCTCAGGTACTTCCCAGCTGTATGACCCTGGGTAAGTCACTTAAACCTAATTGCCTAGCCATTTCAGTCTTTTTGCCTTAGAAAGGATACTTAGTATTGGTTCTAAGACAGAAAGTAAGAAAAAAATAGAAGTTATGAGGAATTCAGTAACACTTTCACATGAATATTCATTTTATTAATCACAACAGCATCTACATATATTTCTGTATTCAACATATGTGTGTGTATACACACATTTTACAAATGTATAGAGAAAAATATAAAAATTCAAGATGTTTTTTAGTTAGGTTATAGAATATAAGTTCACATATAATGCTTATAAGGCTTCTGGGTGCTCGTGTAAGATATGTATGTCAATATGAAGCATTTAGATGTGACTAGCAAGGAGACATGTATAGATATGTTCTGAGGTCTGAAATCTTGCTTACCTCTTTCCAACTGTGAAGAGTGAATCAACTCTCTTTGTCTATCAATCAGCAACTTTTAAGTTGATCAATCAAAAACTTAAGTACCCCTACTTAGTACCTTACCAGTTACTAAGTATGAGGTTTCATAAGTCACTTGCTAGAATGGGTGACAGCTCCAAAGGTCACTGCACCCCCTCCCCACTCTAAGTGCTAGGCAAATTGAAAGACTGTGATTGGTTCCCATAAAGAGGGCTAGTGACAGGAAGTGATGTCGAAAGAATTGCTTTAAAAAGACCAGCTCTAGGATTCAGATATTTGTGAGCGGGACTAGAGGAGGAGACCTTTTCCCTGGATCCTTCATTGGCTTGCAGTGGTGAGTGGCCTGATTCCTTCCTTGGCTCTTTGGTGAGGAGACCCTCTCTGCTTCTTGGTGCTTTCGTGGGACACTCCCTTCAATGTGAGTTCCGGTGAGATTCTTGGTGGTCTTAGCCTTGTGTGCACTGAAAGTTCTTGGCGGATTCTTCAACGACTCCTGGCTCTTCGGATTTCAGCTTCCTAATTAGGACTTTGGATTTTGGTGAGATTAGCTTTTAGATTTGCATTTGCAGTCTGGAGACATTAGGTTTAAATTTAGGGTATTTTGTAGCTAGACAGTACTTTCTGTTTCTTTATCTACATTTTTCCACTTTTATTCTTTCCACCTCTTTGTAAATAAAGCTGCTAAAAGTCATTTTGACTTAAGCTGTAATATTTTTAAATCAGTGACCACAATATTACTTTAGAATTCTCATATTTAACATAAAACCTAAATTTAAATTCTTACACAAGGAAAGGCTGTGATTTCTGTCATGAGAGGAACAGAAGAGCTTCAAGGTTGACTGGTTCACTAAACTCTGAGAAGGGTACTAGAAATATGTGTATTTCTCCCACTCCAAATATTCCTGGTCTGGGGACACAATTTGTTTGAAACAAAAAGCTACAAGTTCCTGATCTCTGTCCCATAAAGAGAGGAGGGTGACAGAGATCTTAGCTTATACCCACAAGTTTGGCACCTTCCTTCTAAAAACTGGTTACACCAAAGATCACCACAAATATCAGATATAAAGTAAATCCATTATCCAAATAAATTTCAAATATAAAATGTAGACTAGTGATGACAAACCTATGGTATGGGTGCCACAGATGGCACGAAGACACACAAGCGCACACACACACACACACACACACACACACACACACACACACACACCCCACAGGAGTTCATCACTAGAAAGGCAGAGACTTGAATGGAGCTGCTACCCTCCCTCCTATATCATGCCTGATGACATTTTTTCACATCTCCTGCTCCTTTACCCAGCAGTCCAATGGGAGTGCTTTCTCCCAACCCTGTGTGGGGTAAGGGGGGTAGAGAGTACTCCTGGCACTTGGTGTGGGTGAGGGGCATGTCACATGGCCTCTGGAGGGGGGTGGGCACTGCTCTTGGTCTGGGGAGTGGGGTAGGGGTGGGGCCCAGCACTCCATCTCTAAAAGGTTCACCATCACTGGAATAAACTATACCAGAAAACACACAAAGTGAATAAGTTCTCCTGCTAAGAATGAAATATCTACACTTAAATCTAGAGAAAAGAGTCCCATTATTACCTAAGGGAAAATTCTCCAGTTTCTAAGGAACTAAATTGGAAACAGCACTGGGATGAGATGCCAGCCTTCCCTACATGTTTATAGCTTCCAGAGGACTTCTTTCCCCAAATGTCAGGAGTTGGTCCCAGAAAATGTCTGGAAATGTGTGCAACCTTTTGTGTAGAAGGAACAGACAAATCTCCCTCCTCTACAAAGCTCTTACAAACTCCTCTCCTTATTAACATCAAATCAATTATTTGAATTATTCAATTCAATTCACATCAGTTCAGATATTCAGTTTCATGCAAAATGCCCCAGACTTAGCTGGAAAGCCTCATTACATACTAAATCCTATACTATATACTTTTTTGAAACTAAATAAAGATCAAAATGACCACACTTGCTCTCTATCTGAATTTGAAGATTTCTTCTTGGTCACTTATACTTTCACAAGCCAAGGGCAGGAAACCATTGATCTAGAATTCAGTCAGAGCAATCTTTGAGCAGCAAGCTTCCCTCTTCTTCTCCTTTAGAATTTACTCTGTTCCCTGCTATTTCTCTTGGCCAAACCCCAAGCTTCCCTCCTATCCTAGGTCATTTTTCTTCTTATTCATTCATTCAACAAATACTTATTGAGTACAAATATTTAATCAGCTACCAAGCTCTGTAAACGACACAAAGATGAATGGAATATCCTAATAGAAACTATTTGAATCCATCACCTATTCAAAGCCATTGCTATTGAGCCCCCTCATTTTCCCACTGAATCTCTCTGACCTTACCAGTGCTATACACATGACATCAGAGTAAGGCAAAATGACATTCATCTATAATAGATTATAAAATAACAATGAATTAAAATTAACCACTCTTATCACCTGATTCCCAAAACTATTTTCTCTTATGCCTGCAATTTCAGAATGGTGTGAGACCACATCCATATTTATTTTGCTGCTCCATCAGCTTAGAGTTGCAAGCTAGGGAATGGAAACAGTACTGCTGACCAACAAATCAGAAGAATGCTGAGGTCTTAATGCCTGGGTAGTGCTATCTCTTGGCATACTTAAAGCAACACTTTGGCCCTGAGAAGTGATAAAGTCTCCAATTCCCAGCACAGACACAATTAAATCTCAGAATATGGCAAGCAATATCAAATCATAAGCTATAGTGTTATTAAGATTTTGGGTTGGGGCAGTTAGGTGGCTCAATGGATTGGGAGTCAGGCCAATATAGGAGGTGCTGGATTCAAATCTGACCTCAGACACTTCCTAGATATGTGACCCTGAGCAAGTCACTTAACCCCCATTGCCTAGCCCAGGGGTTCTGAAACATTTTTGGCCTACCGCCCCCTTTCCAGAAAAAAATATTACTTGGCGCCCCCTGGATATTATGAAACTTTGTTGAACTCAGAATAGACTGTAATACAAAAAAAGTGTGGCCATCACTGCTCCCCTGGATTGCTGCAGTACCCACCAGGGGACAGTAGTGCCCACTTTGGGAATCACTGGAGCCTTTATCACTCTTCTGCCTTGGAACCAATACACAGTACTGATTCTAAGATGAAAGTTAAGGGTTTAAAAAAAAAGTTAGGGTTAGATTTAGGGAAGACCATCCCAGAGGCAACTATGTGGCACAGTGGAGAGTGTCAGCCTAGAGTCAGAAAGACACAGTTTCCTGAATTTAAATCTACCCTCAGATATTTACTAGTTGTGTGATCCTAGGCAAGTCATTTAACCTTATTTACCTCAGTTTCCTCATCTATAAAATGAGCTGGAGAAGAAAATGGCAAACCACTCTAATATCTGTCAAGAAAAAATTAGGAATCATGAGAGTCAGACACTGAACAATAACAACAGTCTCCATGGATTCAATGTAATTCCTTTTCCTCCTCACTTTCTCTTAATTGAGGGGGTGGAGGAAATCAAGCAGAATGTCTAAATATGCAAAAAGAATCAATCATTTCTCCCCCTGCAAACAGATTTTTTAAAGGGACTTTTCAAAATCCTCTTCTCCATGCACATATGTAATATACATTTGTAACTCCATATACATTTGTAAATATATACATTTATAAACTCCACTCATATCATAGAATTAAAGCAGAAAGGAACCTGATAACTCATGTTATAAAAAAAAATAGTAGGGACTCTTCTTGGTGGTGTTATGCTCCTAGGGATATTGGTTAGGGAAGCTGTGCCTTTTGTATTCCCCTAGGTAACTGGTGACTGGGAACACCCACTCAGTCACCTTAGTTTGACAGTATAAGTCCCTTTCTAAATATAACAGTGCCCAGGCAGGACCCTTAATGGTCAGGTAGGTGGGTAACCCTTTCGGGTCCCACCTGGGGTTAGATTATTAATGGTCTCTATTAGCCTTGGATAACGTTTTCATCTGACTGCGTTGCTCCCTCCCCAAGGGTCGTGATTCAATGACCACTCAGGAAGGTACTTAATAAACTTTATCTATTGATGTTAAATAGGGAAAGGAATAACCGGGAACGAATTGGGGATAGGAGATCCTGTCACTATAGCTATGATCAATAATCCCTCAGGACTGTAGGCTGTTGTTTCAGTTAGCTGCCGCTAGTGGTTTCGTGCTCCTCTGGTTCAGCTTGACCACTGCCAAATCAAAGGGCAATCGCTCAGTTGGTGCAGATACGGATGACCTCTCTCAGCTTTCTTAGTATCAATTTGTGATGTCAGCCTGTGCAGCCTTTAGGAAGAAATCCCTCAGGAAATCCACCCTCTTCTTATACCTCCCTTCCTCTCTTCACCTCCCGGTCCCAGATACCTAATAGCTAATGATGATTCAAATGCCTAAAGATCTAGGGAGATCCAGAGAGGATCAATGGTCAAAGCTCAAAGACCAAAGACCTCTCCAGATAGTTGTGAGGGCTCTTTCTCCCCTAGGCCAACCGACTTTTCCCTCTCCTAACCGCCTCTTCGAACATCCAAGGTCTCCAATTGTCTTCCCCTGTCAATCAAGGTGAGACAAACCAACTCTCAGAGCTTGAATATAACACTCATCTAGTCCAACCTCTTAATTTTACAGATGAGGAAACTGAGGCCTAATGAACTCACCCAGTTCGAATATTTCTCAAGACTGGAAGTTAACAACATCTGCCTTAAGTGATCATATGCTTGCTTATCCAACAGCCTAAAAGTCCCTAAGGCTGTTTCAGGAGATTCTCAAGATCAAAACTATTTTCAAATACTGTTAAGTCATTTTTATTCCTAATATTGTAACAATTAGGAGATAAACTCCACATGAAACAAAAGTTCTTTGGGGATCCTCAATAATTTTTAAGAGTAAAAGGGGGCTCAGTGGATTGAGTGTCAGGCCTAGAGACTAGAGGTCCTAGGTTCAAATCTGGCCTCAGATACTTCCCAGCTGTGTGACCCTGGGCAAGTCACTTGACCCCCATTGCTCACCTTCACCACTCTTCCATCTATGAGCCAACACACAGGAGTTAAGGGTTAAAAAAAAAAAAGAGTAAAAGGCGGTCCTGAGATCAAGAAGTTTGAGAACCATTAGCATAGGGTATTTCCCAGGAAGGAAATCATTTATTAATACAGATCAGCACCTTCTCTGAAATTTAGTCTTTAAAAGTTGCCTTGACTGTGTGACCCTACACAAGTCACTTAGCCCCATTGCCTCGGCCTTGCCATTCTTCTGCCTTGGAACAGATACTGAGTATTGATTCTAAGCCAGAAGGGAAGGGGTTTAAAACAAAAAAAAATTGTTTTAAGAATTGTCTTGGACACTGAGAACACTAAGCTTTTTTTTTTTTTTTAATGAACTCAATTTATTGTGAAAATAAAAGAATACAAGACTCTTGGGAATGATCTCCTTTAAGTAGCAGTGCTGGAGACAGATTCTGGAACTTGTGAGCCTTGACTCTCTCGATCTTCATCCTACAGGTGATCTTCATCCTCTCCCAGGTTAAACCATGTTATTCTGGGCAGTTTCTTATATATAATACAGTATATTTTTGAGATAGGACTTGTGTATATATACAATCTTTCTAGTTCCAAAGCCAGCTCTCTGTCTCTCTGTCTCTGTCTCTGTCTCTGTCTCTCTCTCTCTCTTTCTCTCTCTCGCATGCTACATTTTCTTTCATTGTATAATAAGTTATTATTACTAAGAGTATTATTAACTGAGAATAAGATACTCCAGGAAATGTCATCATGGGCAAGAATGAAGGACCTGACCTACACTTTGCCATTCCCAGGGAGTTATGTAGATAACCTTTGTAATCATTCAATTCTAAATATGTTTGGGACTTTTAGGTCTGAGCAGAAGGATCTGTCGAGTCTGTTCTCCACATTGCTAGTATATTAATATTATGCTGTCAAGAATGACCCAACAGTCTTGACATTGTAATTGGTAATGTTTAGTTTAGAATCATATTTAACTATTTCTATTTCCCAAAGGCTACTAAACTATGCATACATACCCCTTGATCCAGGGATATTACCACCAGATGAATGCCTTAAAATAAATTTTTAAGAGGAAAAGTCCACATATGTACAAGCATATTTATATCATCTTTTCATAATGGCAAAAGCAGGAAATAATGGAGTACTCATCAAAAGGGAAATGGCTAAACAAATTGTAGTATATAAATAAAATGGAATACTACTATGTCATAAGAAATGATGAAAAAGAAAGTTTCAGAGAAACCTGAGGAGGCTTGTATGAACTGATGCAGAGAAGTGAGGAGGACCAGAGGAACAATTTATTAAATAATGTATTTGTCTACTGATTGGAACTTTAGAAGCTGTTGATGACATGGAGACTTCCAAGAAGTATGTTTTTTTTAAATATTTATTAATATTCATTTTTAACATGGTTACATGATTGATGCTCCTCCTTTCCCCTTCGTCCCCCGCACTCCCCCCACCCATGGCCAATGCACATTTCCACTAGTTTTGTCATGTGTCCTTGATCAAGACCTATTTCCAAATTGTTGGTAGTTGCATTGGTGTGGTAGTTTCGAGTCCACATCCTCAATCATGTCCACCCCGACCCATGCGTTCAAGCAGTTGCTTTTCTTATATGTTTCCTCTCCTGCAGTTCTTCCTCTGAATGTGGGTAGCGTTCTTTACCATAAATCCCTCAGAATTGTCCTGGGTCATTGTATTGCTGCTGGTACAGAGGTCTATTACATTCAATTTTACCACAGTATATCAGTCTCTGTGTACAATGTTCTTCTGGCTCTGCTCCTTTCGCTCTGCATCTGTTCCCGGAGGTCTCTCCAGTTCGCCTGGAACTCCTCCAGTTTATTATTCCTTTTAGCACAATAGTATTCCA
>NC_058134.1:124559304-124580895 GCF_016433145.1 Gracilinanus agilis
ATTTCCTCATTGTTTATACTGCCTTTAATCAGGATGTAATGACCTTCCCTGTCTTTTTTAATCATATCTATTTTTACTTTGGCTTTGTCAGAAATCATAATAGCCACTCCTGCCTTCTTTTTCTCATTTGACGCCCAAAAGATTTTGCTCAAACCCTGAACCTTAAACTTGTGTATGTCCACCCGCCTCATATGTGTTTCTTGTAGACAACATATGGTGGGATTTTGGTTTCTAATCCACTCTGCTATTTGCTTCTGTTTTATGAGCGAGTTCATCCCATTCACATTCAGAGTTATAATCATCAGTTGTGCATTTGCTGACATTTTCGAATCCTCCCCTATTCCTTCCCCCTTTTTCCTTATACTTTTTTCCTTTTAAACCAGTGGTTTGCTATTGAGCCGCTATCCCTTATCCCTTCCCTTGATTAACTTCCCTTTCAACCCCCTCCATTATTTCCCCCCCCCTTTTTGTTTTTAAAGGCCTTATGAATTCCCTCCCCGTTCTCCCTTCCCTTTTTTTGACCTCCCCCTCCCCTGCTCCCCTTAGTTTATCCCTTCTAAATTTCTCAGAAGGGTTAGATAAGAGTTTTATGTCCCAATGGATAGTATAGCTACTCTTCCCTCTCCAGGTTGATTACTCTGAGAGTAAGGTTTGATTATTACCTCTTAATGCTCTCTTCTTCTCCTTCTTATAATAGTATTTGTCCCCTCTCCCTCCCATGCCCTCTTTGTGTATAATAGAATATCCTATTTTTCTTATTCACTCAAGTTTCTCTTGGTGTCCCCTGCTATTCACCCCCTCTTTCCCATTCCCCATGTCATCTTAGATTATTTAGTGTTCCACTCTCACCCTGTGAATTATTCTTCTGATTACTATAATAGTGAATACTATAATAGTGAATAGAGTTGACTACAGAGAATTATACATAACATTTCTCTACATAGAAATACAAATAATTAGATCTCACTGAGGCCCTTAAAAAGGCAAATTTAAAAATTATGAGCTTTCTTTCTTTCCCCTCTGTATCTTATTTACCTTTTCAGGTTTCTCTCGATTTTTGTGGTTGGATATCAAACTTTCTATTTAGCCCTGGTCTTTTCTGTGCAAATACCTGGAATTCTTCAATTTTGTTGAATGCTCATACTTTCCCCTGGAAATATATAGTCAATTTTGATGGGTAGTTGATCTGTGGTTGCAGGCCCAGCTCTCTTGCCTTTCTGAATATCGTATTCCAAGCCTTGCGATCTTTTAGCGTGGAGGCTGCCAGATCCTCTGTGATCCTGATTGGTATTCCTTGATATTTGAATTGTTTCTTTCTGGCTTCTTGTAAGATTTTTTCTTTTGCTTGGAAACTTCTGGGTGTTTTCTGGATCGAATGTCGCAGGTGTTCTATGAATCCTTTCAATGTCTATATTGCCCTCTTGTTGTAGGACTTCAGGGCAATTTTGCTGAATTATTTCTGTTAGTATGGAGTCCAGGTTTCTATTAATTTCTGGTTTTTCTGGAAGACCAATTATTCTCAAGTTGTCTCTTCTAGACCGGTTTTCTCGGTCTGTCACTCTCTCATTGAGATATTTCATGTTTCCGTCTATTTTTTCAGTCTTTTCACTTTGTTTTATTTGTTCTTGTTGTCTTGAGAGATCGTTAGCTTCTAATTGCTCAATTCTAGCCTTTAGGGATTGGTTTTCGGCTATAATCTTCTGGTTTTCGGCCATAATCTTCTGGTATTCCATTTCAATCTCGTCATTTCTGGTGTTCAATTTGCTTATCAGTTCATTTGGTTTCTGAGCCTCACTTTCCAATTGCAAGATTCTACCTTTTAAACTGTTATTTTCTTGCCAGAGCTCTTCCATTTTCCTCAAAATCTCAGTTTTGAACTCTTCCATAGCTTGTGAGTAGTTTTCCTTATTTGAGGAGGGTCCAGATGCTTGTTTGTTCTCCTCTTCTGTTTGCTCGGTTGTCTGGATTTTCTCTGTGTAAAAGTTGTCGAGCGTTAAAGACTTCTTTTTCTTGTTGTTAATCTTTCTCTTCTGAACTTCCTGAGACTGCGTAGCCATCGTTAGCACAGCAGCTTCTCAGCTTTATCCTCGCGCTGGGGGTCTGTCCACGGTCTTTTGGCTCCTGAGTTTTGAGTTCTGGTTTTTTCCAAGGTCAAGCCCCCTGGTGGACCCCCTTGCTTGATCCTCTACCGGAGGTTTCTTTACAAGTCTCAGGGCGCTGCTTCCACAGTTGTATACCCATCTGCACTGGTTCCCCACTCAGGATTTCAGAGTTTTAGCTTGTGGCTGTGTCTGCCTCCACCCACGCCTCCGCCCATGCCTGCGCTCTGAGCCTGCGTTCTGCTCCCACGCTCAGGTTTGTGTGTGTGTGTTTTTTTTAGCTTTTTGGGGTCCTAAATCTTGCTGCTCTCAGGAACAGGCCCCGGAGCTGCCAATGACTCGATGGGTGCCCCAAACTTGCTCTATTTCTTTTTAGCTGGCTTCGGCGCTATAGGTGTTGTGTGTGGAGGGGGTGGGGGTGGGGTGGTTGCTCAGCCTGCGATTTAGTGAGAGCTGTTTCACCCCTTTATAGCATGGAAATGTCCCAATTCCACGTACCTTCCACGCTGTGCCCTGTTGTGGGGTTCCTCCATTCGCCTGGACTCGTTTTTATGTCCCCTTGAGGAGTTTTGTGTGTTTTGGTCAGGAGAGGTTAAGAGCTGCTTCTTACTCTGCTGCTATCTTAACCCGGAAAAAAACCCAAGAAGTATGTTTTTTGACTAAGACATTGGTTATTTCAACACAGAAGAGCTTGGAGAGGAAGAAGTAATGGTTTGATAATTCAGTTTACTGTCAGGATTTCCAGCCAGAGGATTGAGATCTTTTAAAAAGTCTTAGTGTCCAAGGAAGACACAATATCTACCACTCAGATCTACCACTCAGAGGGGAATTAGTCATACTCCTAAGTGACCAGGAGTATAAGAGCAACAGATAATTGCTTAGGTGGGACCTAAGGAGGGCAGTTAGTTCCCTGTTTCAGATAGATCTGTCTGGATCAGACAATGGCTTCTATCAAGAGGATTGAGATAAGATGAAATTGTACTCTGGTACCCTTTTGAAAGTCTGAGAAATCAAGGAAGACTTTCCTATCCTGAGAGGATTTTTGACAGGACCAAGAGAGAGACCTGAAGCTAGAAGCTATACCCTTTGTGCCTCTAACTCTCCAGCAATGGAGTTTCATAAGAAATGGAAGTTATTTATAAGACCTGACTTACTAGTTGCTGGGGACAGTTAGTGAATAGCGCAGGCTAATAACTGCAAGCCAGTGGTTCTAAAGATATTAAGGGGTCAGAATGGGCATCTCTCTGCTAGAGTGCCAGGATGATCTAACCAGGCTGACATGTTTCTCCAGGAACAATGGAAGTGGTTATACATAAAGCCAGATGGCACCCATTAATGAAGTGAATATAATATACTTTGAATGTAATCCTGATAGAAGGGCAAAATACTATAGTTGAAAGAGAGCTGGATTCATAGCCAGGAAGAACTAGATTCAAAGCCTTACTCTGACACATACTGGCTATTTGATCTTGGGAAAGTCCCTTCACACTGCTCTAGGCAATACCCTTAAGGTGGTAACTTGCATAGAAGGTACAGACCCCTACTAGCAGAGAGGGCTTCCATAACCAAGAATTTCTTCTGATAATGAAATGACAGATTCTAATCTCTATCCCCCTATATAACCCTAATAGGTGATGCTATGTACTATATATTGAATGTAACCTGGGTATTTGGATTACAGAATATAACTTTTTCATACACACGTGTGTATATGCATGCTATTGCTGGTTAGTTCATGTTATGTTTATGCCTATGTGTGTGGACTCCATTAGTGGTGGGCAAAACTGTTGCCAGCCTGGGAGACCTCAGAGCAAAGGACACCCTGCTTCCTGATTTCCCCTGGGATCCTGTGTGGTGTGGCATCTAAGAAAAGGACAAATCTACAGAGCCAAGAGAGGAGGAGAAGTTTGAAAACTGGAGGACAGTGCTTCAAGCAGAGCCCTCTCTACCTGGTACCTGAGATCATCTTGACTCCTGGCATCCAGAGATCATCAGTGGATTGCAGTGAGAATCCCAAAGCCACAAAGTCCTAGCTGTACTCAAGCCTGGCAGGTTCCAGGTTTGAGGCAGAAACCCAGAGACTCCATTTATAGCTCCTTGGGCCCTGTTAGTTTAAATCACTTAGATAAGAGTAGCATAAGTCCTCCCATTGCCCTGTGGTTTTATCCCTTAGATTTTAAATATAGAAATCCTTTCCCACCTTTTAGTCTAACATAATTAAAGCTGTTAAGTCCCTTTTACCTTGTTAGCCTGTTAATACTCTGGTCTAGTGGAAGCTGGGTGACAGTTAAGATCAACTGCCATTCCTGTGGAAATCCAATAAACTCTGTTCTCTTCACCCTGGTCCAGTCTCTCTTAAATCCCAAAGTGTGTTCCCACAAACCCCTTAGTTTATTATAATATCCCTGGTGACCCCATTACCTCACTTATATTTTCTGACACTATGTGTATGCAGCTAGCTGATAAAGTGGGTACAGTAATGAATATAAAGAGTAAAGAGTCAGGACGACCTGAGTTCAAAGCCAGCTTCAGGCCTTTACTTATCTGTGTGACCCTGAGGAAGTCATTTAAGCTCTTTTAGACTCAGTTTCTCATCTGTAAAATGGGTGGTAGCACCTACCTCCCATGGTTGCTGTGAGGATTAAATGAGATAATATTTGTAAAGTTTGTTGCAAACCTAAAAGTACAATACAATTTCTAGTAATGATCATTATCAAACCCATATATCTTTTTGTCATCGTGAAATTCCACACACCTGTATTTGTATTGTGGATCTGAGATAATTACTGATGATAATGTTCGATTCAAATGTATGCATGTTTTTGTTGCTTTTAAAGCATTTCATAACTTTTCCTTCTCTGCACTACTTTTCCAGCTGAACTGAGCATCAAGCCCCTTCTGTACGTTACCATCTAGATAGACTGACTTTATTGTTCTTCACACAGAATACTCCATTTCCCATCTCTCTGCTATGTATCATTTTAATAAGTGCAGCACTCTCACATCTGGGTTGATGCCTTTTAAACAGTCCTTCCGAAATATCACTTCCCATTGGGCTGATTTCTTGATTTTCATGATCTCCAGAAACTCATCCTTCTTCAGGATGAAATCAGCTCTGAAACTCAAGCCTCTTCAGATCATTTCCCATCTCTATTGCAGGACTTCATCATGTCCCATCCCCAGCCAAAGTTACCTTCCTATTCCCAGCCACTTTCCAGCTTCTTTTCTTAATGTTATGATTCCCTCTTATATTGTGAACTCTTAGAGAGCAGAGATTCCTGTCTTTGTTTGTTCAGCCTATAACACATAGTAGACACTTAATGAATGTTTATTGACTGTGTTGAAGAATTACTTTATAGTTGCCCCACACTCCATCTTGTCTAGCACTGGAGAAACCATTAGTTTGGAACTGAGCAGGATTTGAGGTCTGGTGTCACAAAAACTAGTGGTCACTGACTGAACAATTTCCTGGGCTGCTGTGGAGCTGACTTCTTATAATTCTCTTGGAGGCTGTATCATTACTCAAGGGATCACTTCAGAGATTGTGGTTTGCCCATTTGTTGACATGTTTCCTAATTTACTTAAAGAATAGTCTTCCTAGATCAATGCTAGCCAGAACTCTGAATCCTTGACCAATCCAGTTGGACTGAAGGGGGTAGGAAAATACAGGGACAGTTTCTCCCTTGGCCAAATTTAATATTTGAATGTTATAAGCACTAAACAATAGAATGTATGTGATAAATGTTGAGCATATTGCAAGGTCCTTGTTTTAGTTAGCCAAGGCAAACTTTCAGGCATCACTAGTGATAAGAGACATTTTCTCTACAGCTCTAAAGATGAAGGTGTTGGGACCATTCCAACCACAAATGTATAAGCACACACCCACATATATATATGTGTGTATATATATATGTGCATATATATATATATATGCTTATATTTAAACAGGAGCTTTGTTTGACTGGGGCAAGAGTAATCACAAAGTAAATTTGGTGTTAGATATCCTGCTATTTATTCTAGTTTTTATAATGAAAAGGAAATAAATCCAATAAATGTCTACATTTAATTACATATAGTGGGGCAGCTAAATGGCAAAGTGAATAGAGTGCAGAGCTTGAAGTCAGGAAGACCCATCTTCCTGGGTTTAAATCTGCCCTCAGATACTTACTAGTTGTGTGACCCTGGGCATGTCACTTAACCCTGTTTGCTTCAGTTCCTCATCTGTAAAATGAGCTGAAGAAGGAAACATCAAACTACACCAATAGCTTTGCCAAGAAAACTCCAAATGAGGTCAAGAAGAATTGGAGACAACTGAAAAGTCTGAACAACAATTATATGTTGTGGGCAGTGTGACATGGAATGTAGGAATTAAACACTTTCCAGGTGATATTTCTGGCACTTTTATGGCACTTATGGTTTTATAAAGCACATTGATGATCTAATTTGATCCTCAAAATAGACTTGTGAGGCAGTTAGGAGATATAATAGGTAGAACACTGGACTTGAAAGTAGTTCTGGCTTCAAATCCTGACTTTCATACTTATTAACCCAGGAAAAATAATTTTATCTCTTTAATCTTCAGTTTCCTGATTAGATATATATAAATCTGTGCACAAACATGTATATACCTATATATAATATATAATAATAGTGCTTGATTGAGGTCATGAGGACAAAAAGAAATTACATATGTAAAGTGCTTTCAGATATTATTACTACAGGTATTATTATCTCCATTTTACAGATGAGGATGCTGAGTCTCAGAGAACTTAAATGACATAAGGCAGTATGGTACAGGAAAAAGAGCTCTGGCTTTGAAGTCAGAGACCTGGATTCAAATTCCAAATCTATCTCTTGTGAACTTCTCTGAAATTTGTAGTTTTAGAAAGTTGCCTAAGCCACTGAGAAATTAAGTGGCTTGTCCAGAGTCAAACAGCCATTATTTGTCAGAGGCAGGCTTAAATTTAAGTCTTCTCAGTTCCAACTCTCCATCAACTATGCTGTTCCATCTCTCTTTAAGAGTAAAGAATTTAAAAAGCACAAGTAAATTGAAATGAAAATGTCCTGACTGGCTAGATGGAGAGTCAGTATTGCTAAGCCCTAAACAGTATAAAACATATAACCAGGGAGGAGGAGAGAAGGGAGCAAATCAAAAACAGAATGAGAGCTTGTCTTGAGCATTTTTTCCTGGAAGGTATACCAGAAAAGAGGAATTTGATAACGCAATTGGAAATGTAACCTAGGGGAGACATAGGGCACATACATAGAACAGTTTTGTCCTGTGTTCCTGCCAGGAAAAACAGAATAATTGAAGGATTAGAAATAAATAAGTACATTGACCTGAGATTGAAACCTAGAGGAATGTTTCATTAAGAACCCAGTTGCCTGATAGTATTAAACTGCAGCAAGCTGAAGTGAATAATAAGACTTCAACTATTTATCTACACATAATTCTTGTCCCCTCCCCACCATTTTCCCCATCCTCCCTGCTTCTTCCTTCCCTTGATTCTATTTATTGGATGACAGAATACCCATGTGATGAATTAAAGAAACTTTCGGGAGAAAGTGAGAGAAGGACAAACCAAATAGGAGAAGTGGAGGTGAGAAACCAAGGAAATGTTTAGAAGAAAAGGAGGAAAAACACTACCTGCAGTCTTTGGAACAGAAATGGTAGGAGGCAAAAGTTACCCAAGATATAATCTTCTTTCCCTTTCACACACAGCCAAAACAAGCCAAATATGCCACCAAATCAAGAATTAGCTCACCGTCAGAAAGCCCCAAATTCTGTAAATACATAAATAGTCATCATAAAGCCTATAATTCCAGGCTTCAGGACATAGTGTTCAGAAAGTATTCTAGAAGAAGTCCATCTGTACTGGTTCGGGTATCTGGGAGTGGAACTGTTGCATAAATTGAGATGTGTTGAAAGCTCAGCTCTGCAAGTATCCATCTAGCAAACATTATTTTTATTCTGAGAATTGTTTGCACTCCAGAAGCTTCCTGCCTTTCATCTACTCTATATGAATCTTATGTTTACATAGTTGACATATCTTCTATATTCTCTCCATCATTAGAATTTATGCTCTGTGAGTACAAGGCCTTTGTTTTTGCCTTTCTTGGTTTTCCTAGGGCTTTTCGGAGTGCCTGTTAAAAAATAAGGCTTAATAAATTCTTATTGACTATCTAACATACAGAAAGAAGACTTTCCTTATTTCCTACAGAGATGAGAACTGAGAGATTTGGGAGTATTTGGATAGAGTTGATACTTTAGAAGATATCTGTCTACAGTCAAATTGCATTGTCACTTCCTAAGATTCAAGGGAGGATTTAAAAAAACAACTTGAGGAAAAACAAAACAAAAATCAAAAACAAAATGAAGCCTTCTCTTCACATGAGACAGACAGAGAGAGAGATCTCTTCCCTCCTAAACTTCGCTACCCAAAGGAATCCCCTCTTCTGTCTTCAGTCTGGTGGATTGATCAATTCTGTCCTCCTTCCCCCTCCCCCTCATCAGAGAGTCACAGGCATGCCGTTTTCTCAAAGGTCATTAAGTTCTCTGGGCCTCATAATGTCTCCCATGATTCCAGATTCTGACATCTGGATTTTCTCCTCAAATGCCAGCCTTTTGCCTATTTTTTCCCAGCTCACAACATGCCCTTTGCAGCTCAGCTATGTGCCTGAGGTCCAGGGAAGGAGACCTTCCCAGCTTCCAAGTTGTATGGGTATGGGGAGCCTGAGTCTCCAGAAGGGTCCGACGTGGCTTAGAAAAGTAGAGGAGGGAGAAAAGAGCAGAACTTTCTAAAGCTTAGTTATTCTCCGTTTGTGCAGGCGCTGCCCCCACCCCCATTCTGCCTCAGGGCTCAAAGAGCAGTGCTTCAGCAGAACTGAGAAGCCGTAGGGACAGATAGACGGAGGGCGCTTTGATAGCTAGAGTCGGAGACCTCCTAAAAATAGAGGGCCATTATGATTAACCTGGGTGTTCTTTATTTCCAGAATGGAGAGTCTAGGGTCTGGGAAAGAGGGAGAAAAAAACAGGATTCCACAGCTGACATAAGAACGATTATCTCCACTTGCTAAAACTAGAAGGCGCAAGAAGATGCAGAGCTATTTTGGAGAGGTGGCGCCGTGCGCTCTGTGGGGTAATTCAAGTGGAGGCTTTTCAGAGAGAGGGACTGCCAAGATTAGAGGTAGGTCTTCTGATGACGAGAACCTTGATTTTGTGATGGGATAGAAAAGAGAAAGCCTAGAAGTGGTAATAGGTTGAAGTCTTTTCCCCGCCCCACCAGGGTTCCTTGCGCCTACCGCGCCCTGCACTCTCCAGCTTTACGCACGGGCCTCAGCAGGTAGTGGGGCCTTGAAGGGCAGGGCAAAGTGGTTGAGCCTGGTCTCGGGAGAGCGGGACTTTCTCCTGAACTGTAGATTTCTATATTAGGGCCTTCTCTGGGTAGAAAACGCTAAGCAGGCTGGGTTATACAGTGAGACTGGTGGAGGACAGAAGAGTCCGGTCAACCTCGGAGAGGGGCGCACAACCTGGTTGGCGGGTGGCTAGGTCTTCGGGTTAATGTATAATTGTGAGCAGATGGCGGGGGCAGGCGGCAGCTTGGGGGCCAAGCTAGCTAATGAGGGACAATTAGCCCCGGGATGGGGTGGGGGCTGTTGGGGGAACCTGGTCGCAAAGGTTGATATTTGCTCCTCAAATAGTGCAGTAAGCTGGGCAGAGGGCTGAGTAGCTAAGCCTCTGGGCTTACCTTGGCTCCCCCCTCCTTTGGAGCCCAGCTCCCAGGCACCCTTCCACCCCAGTCCCCCCCTGGTCTGGAGCCTGTATTTGCTCACTCCGGAGCGCGCCGTTGTAAAGGCAGGGGGAGGGAGAGGTTTATGGGGGAAATCACAGTCACCACCATCTGCCAAGGCTTGTCTTAGCACAACCCCCCTATATCCCCACCCAACCCCCATCCTCATGCAGCTGTTTACTAGAAGATCATGGCCTGGGGTGCAGCGACCTGAATCTCCTTAACACTGTGGGCATTGCTGTGGGCTAGACTTAGGGATCTGTGATGGATAGGAGGGAAGATTTGTTGAACAACAGCTTTAAGTAGGTCTCATTAAACATTATTCCTTGTTTCTTAAACCACTCAGGCCCAAGGGGATAATTGATTATCCAGGGACAAACAGCAGCAGGCAGGAACTGAACCAGGCATTCCCACTAACAGGGGTGCTTTCCACGTTCTGCGGTCCTGAATCCATCTTTCAGGACCCACCCTTACACTTAGCCAAAGTCAATAGAACTGCTTTGATAGAGCTGAGGGAAAAGTGCTGAAATAATGAAAGATTTGTGAGCTTTGGGCTAAGGAAGAAACACCCTTAATTGGTACATGGAGCATAGAGCTGTAGTCTGAAAGAAGATTGTTCCCCTTCTTTCATATGCACTCTGAACTCTGCTCCTTAATCAATAAAAAATAAAGAATTTAGAGAAATGTATAGCACATCTCCACAAAACACAGGCACTCCCACCCCTAGCTGAGTCAGACCTCATTGACCCTTTATTGCTGACTGTCCCATAATTTACTCTTACTGCTGATTTCTGTTAGGGTTTGACATTATGATGTGAAGATACAGTGAGATTTCTGGGATTCTGGGCTTCCTTTTTCTTTGTCTCCCTCTTGTGAAGGGCCTAGCAAACCTTTAGAGAATCTAGATCAACTTCTGTACTACCATCCTGTGCACCTCAAAATGGAGACCTAGCCAATATGTGGAGACAGTTGTGCATATTGAGTTTCACTCTTTATGATAACGAATATACATATAGTAATCTTGTGAAAAGGGAAGACAGTTAGCACTTAGGATTGAAGGAGGAAGAGCTAAGGCTACACTCCAACCCACAGGCATCCCCACATTCTCCTCTACATACACCTATTGGTATCATTCCTACCACTTCATCAATATATAGCAACAACAAGATGCCATTGCTCTCATACTAGCAACTTCCCCAAGAAGTCACCAAAATAAGGTAAAAGACTGAAGATTCTATGAGGTCTCATTCCATGTAAAGCCTACTACCAAATATATGCCCATCATGCTCAGTGGCCTAGTGTTTGAGATCTCAACTTGATCTAATATAAATTTTCCTTCCTTCCTTCCTTCCTTCCTTCCTTCCTTCCTTCCTTCCTTCCTTCCTTCCTTCCTTCCTTCCTTCCTTCCTTCCTTCCTTCCCTTTTTTCTTTCTGTCTACCTATCTCCATTTACATATTTTCTATGATATGCATCTATGTGGAAATAAAATATGGCATATATCTCAGCAAAACCACAGTTGAAATGGAAGAAATATACTCAGATATATGTGCTGATAAATTTCTTTGTATCTGTGTCCAGGAATGTTCAGGTATGTATCTTTATATGAATGTGTTGACATGACTTTGACAGTTAATTAGAAATATTTCTGGATTCCTCTATACGGTGTGTTCCTTAGACTTTTCTCTCCATATGAATGGGGACATGGAGAGTGTTCATAATATGCATGTTTATGTTTGCATTTATGTATGTATATATGTACATGAATGGAAATATGTGTCTGTCCACCCCAAAAGGCCTGGCCCAGGTGGATGCTTGGTGATGGGAGGTGTGTGGACAAGGTAGAATCTCAGCCTTTAGAACTTGGGGAGTGAATAGGGAAGGTAGCTTTGGGCTGACTTGCCTCAGAAAAAGAGTCAGACCCATGGTGCACACCTCCCTCCTCCTCTCTCCTTTCCTCATGGCCTGTGACATCACTGGCTGCTCCCAGAAGCCTGCCCTCTGCACCTGAGCTCTGGCTCTTTATAGAACTGGACCCCCCCCCCCCCACCCCAAGGCAGCTCTAGAGTTGCTTCTCTGGTGAAGAGAGGGGAGGACTATTCCTGGGACCAGAACTCACCACTCCAGGGTGCTTGAAGTGAAGCTCCAGCAATCTACCTTCTCAGAAGAGATTGGTTGATCTCTCACCTAAAGCTCCCCACTCAACTCCACACAGGTAGCTCACCTTGCAAACTCATTGTCTGTTCTGCCTCTCTGTGTTGGCTCCATGTCTTTGTGTGTCCAATCCCAACCTAACTCTTTCTGCTGTCCTTGCAGCAACTTGTTCCTGCCTCTTTCATTCTTCTATCCTCCTCTCCTATTACCACAATCATCAATTATTTTGTTAAATAAGTTAATGTGCATGTTGTAAGCATGTGTGTGGCTGTTGGAAATAGGATGCAAGTGTGGGTGTATATATTAGAGGAGGGTGATTTTAGAAGGAATGAGCCTGAGCTCCCCTCAGTTTCTTCACTCTTAATTTTCATCTATGGGAACAGATACTCCCAGGTTTCAAGTCTGAGTTGAAAACCTGCTACTTTCTTCACATTGCCTTTATGTAGTTCTTTTAGCCCCTTACTCCATTATCCTATTACTTTTCATAGCAGCCATTCAGAAGGGTGGAAAAGGGGACCAAAAGAAAGTACCCAAGCTAAGAAACTCAAATTCTTGGTGCCCTGTATTTTATTATTTACTTTACCTAGGCAGGGTCTATCTCTTGCTCAGTATGAAATGTTTTACCCATCTTTCTCAGTTTGGGGGAGAACAAGTGGTTGAAGAAACATGCACTTTATTTTTTAAACCCTTACCTTCCACTTTAGAATCAATTCTGTGTATTGGTTCCATGTCAGAAGAGTGGTAAAGACTAGGCAATGGGGTGAAGTGACTTGCTCAGGGTCACCCAGCTAGGAAGTGTATGGGTTCTGATTTGAACCTCCAACTCTGAGACTGGTTCTCAATCCACTAAGCAAGGGTAAGTAAGGGTTTAAAAAAAAGAAATTGAGTTTCTTCCCTTGAGATCCTTCCCTTTTTGCTTTAAAAAAATTATATCAATAGTATAGAGAAACCCTCAACCAAGGCAAATGGATTAATACCAGTTCTGCAATGGAAAGTCATAGAAAATTGGCTGGGGGGCATTAATAAGTTAATAACTTACCCAAGAGTCACATTGCTAGTAAGCACATGCAGGGTTTGAATCCAAGTTTTCTTGACTCTGAGATCAACTCCCTATTCAAGATGCTGTACAAACTATTTTCAGCAGGAATCTCAGGCCAAAGCTAAGTTGCTGACGTCTTCAGAAGACACCCAGAGAAAAAGCTTTCCCTTTCCCCTTTCCATACAGGTTTTAGTAGAGTATTTCAGAGAGCATGCTATTGAAGATGGAAAAGAAGTGTATCATCCTAATAGGATAGGGCCTGAGGATCAATTCCCTTAAGCTACCTGAAAGCTACTAATAAAATACCTACCTAGAGGATCACAGTGACTCTGGAGAATCACCTTCAGGATAGGCAGAGAGAGACATGAATCACTAAAGATGGATCCAAGTGCTAATCTCCAGGCTAGACAGGATGCTGCCTTGAACTAACAGGTCCTAGACCTAAGGCTATGGTGATTAATACCTTGTTTAAGTTAGCTGGATCATGGAATGTGTGAAGGAGAATAAAGTATAGAACGATTAGAAAAGTAGGAAGGATCCATGTTGTGTAGGGTTAAAAGTCCCAAATAGAAGATTTTCCATTTGATCCTAGAAGTAATAAAAAAAAAAACCACTGGAATTTGTTATTTTACAAGTATTTTATTAATTTTCTCACTGCTCCCCTCCCTAACTAAATGATTTTTTAAAATAACCCCCCCATCCTCAATAACAAATATTCATGGTTCAGAAAAACAAATCCCCACATTGGCTATATCTAAAAAGTTACGTCTCATTTTTGCATCTTGAGTCCATCACCTTCCTAGCTAGAGGTAGTATGGCTCATCTTTAGTCCTTTGGGTTTGTGGTTTATTATCGCATTGGTCAGAGTTCTAAAGTCCTTCAAAGTTATCTTTTCCAAGGATATTGTCGTTATTGTATGATATTATTGTAGTTCTGCTCATTTTACTCTGTATCAGTTCATAGAGGTCTTCCCAGTTTCCTCTGAAACTATCCATTTTGTCATTTCTCATGACACTAACATTCTGTTACATCAATTTACCATAATTTGTTTAGCCAATTTGAATAGGTAGGCATTTCATTAGTTTACAGGTTAGGGCTACTATGAAACAGACTTTACAATTATTTTTGTACATAAGTCATTTTTTCTTTCTTTGATCTATTTGGGAAATCACTATAAATCTAGAAACCACTGGAATTTGTTGAGAGAGAGAGAGAAAGAGAGAAGGAGGGAGGGAGGGGAAGAAGAAGGGAGACTGATGACATAGTCAGATGTTTGTTTTAAGAAAATCCCTTTATTAGCTGAGTGGAGTATGGATTGGAATGGAGAGAGAATTAAGGCAGGGAGACCAGTTAGAGACCTGTTAAAATAGTTAAGGCAAGAGGTGATAAGGGCCTAAACTAGGGTGATAACTGTGAGAAGAAAGAAAACAATGTCTAAGAGATACAGTATAAAGGTCAAAGCATAAGACTGGGCATATAGTGGATATCTGGAGTGAATTAGAGTGAGGAGGTGAGGATGATAATGAGATTACAAGCCTGGATGTTTGGGAAGATGGTGCTGTCATTGGTAGTCATTAGAAAGTTGAAAGAGTACTTGAGGATAAGTACTCAAAGGTGGTTTGAGGATAAAATTACAAAGGGATTAATAATAAAAATTACCTCATAAGGCTGTTGTGATGTGATGACTAAATGACACAGTATATGTAATGTGTTTTGCAAAACTTAAAACTTAAAAAAAAATGTTAGCCATTATGATTATACTAGTCTTCCTGTCCTTCAGTTAGCAGAGTAACATGCTTCTTTTACTCTGACTCTAGGACATAAATTACTACATTTTCTAGATAGACTTTTGCAAGGAGCTGTCTACAAATTTTCTTTCTTTTCTTTTTTTTTTTCCTTACTTCCTGACAGCATCAGTTCTAAGACTGAAAAGTGACAATGGCTAACAATTGAGATTAAGTGACTTGCCCAGGGACACACAGGTAGGAAGTATCTGAGGCCAGATAGATGTCTACAAATTTTCTATGTCACTACAGGCCCAGTTCTAAATGTTCCTGATCCTCATATCTGCTTTCCTCTAGTCAGGCAAATCAGCCCAGGTCATGCAGCAAAACGGTAAGAGAAATCCTGAGAAAGCTAAAGCTAAGTAGGAAGGGGCAGGGTGGCTGATCCATTTAGGACTTTTCCTCTCCCAATTCTGACTACCCTTTACTGATGTAATGAGGAACAACATCCTCTTCCCTAACATCCTTTCTCCACCACCCCTAGACTGGAAAGAAAATTATAACTGAATGGGAAAAATTGACTTCTCGACTATTTTCCAGGGAGAAGGAAGTGATATCTTTGAGAGGCCCTAGAGTGGAAACCTGGCTCCTAGGGGTGAGCCCTACCCAACTCAGAAGTCATGCTGGTTGGCCCTGAATCATGCTGTCCTAGAGGGTATCCTACTGCAAGGGGGTAGAGGGAAAGCCTCTGCAGTCTATGATATGTCCTGCTTCTTCCCAGGGGTCAGTAGTGTGAATCAGCTAGGGGGAGTCTTTGTGAATGGACGACCCCTGCCCCAGGGTACCCGACAGCAGATTGTGAAGCTGGCCATGAGTGGAGTTCGGCCCTGTGACATCTCCAGAAGCCTCAGGGTAGGAGTTGGTAGAAAGGAGTTGGGGAGGGCAAAGTAAGTATCAGCCTAGTACTTTGGTACTTACTGGTGGGCAGGAAGCTGAGTAGGAAACTGGCTCTGGTTTCTTATAAAGCATTCCTAGAGGATGCTCCTTGAGATTGGAGCCTGTAGGTAAAACTTCCTCTGGAGCATTTTCTTGTCTTTGATCCTTGGAATTTTATTTTACCTGAGAGGCTTCTTCTGAAAAGAGGCAATTCCTTCCTCCATGTTGTGTCCCTCTCCATCTTTCCACTCTACACAGGTATCTAATGGCTGTGTGAGCAAGATTCTGGGGAGATACTACCGCACAGGTACTCTGGAGCCTAAGGGCATTGGGGGAAGCAAACCTCGACTGGTTACAGCCCCTGTGGTAGCTCGTATTGCCCAGCTCAAGGGTGAGTGTCCTGCTATCTTTGCCTGGGAGATCCGTCACCAGTTATGTGCTGAAGGGCTCTGCACCCAAGACAGGACACCCAGTGTGAGTATTTGTTCCTACCCAGTGAGAGAGGCTCATTTCTGGATGACCCTGTGAGATGCCACCACTGGGCTGTGTAGAGGGAAATGAGCCAGGTTCCCTGAGTTCTATGGGAACTAGAATTTAATCGCCTGAAAAAGGTGGGCAAGAGAAAAAAGCAAAGGGAAAAGAAAAAGAATGTTTTAAGAGAGGGAGGAAAGAGAAGACAACTCCTATTTAGTAAACATGGAGAATAATGAGATTGCTAAGGAGAGAAAGGGTGGGAGAATACAGAGGGGATCAGCAACAAAAGAAATACCTAGACCTTAGGGTAAATTTCAGCTATAGCCATATTTCAGTATAGCCCCAGAGTTTGTCTTCTATATCCTTCTTGCCCAGGTCTCTTCCATCAACCGAATTTTAAGGGCCTTACAAGAAGACAAGAGGCTTCCCTGGGCCCAACTCACACTGCAAGGTGGGAAATGGAGCAGTATATAGGGATGTCAGGGAGGAAGGAAAACAAGTAGGAGAAAAGGGCCATTTGCACCCTAATGGACTCTTAAGAGTGTCCCCCCAGAGCCACATTCCAGAACCCATCACCTGGAACTCCAGCCGGCCCCATAATCCTTTCCAGTGCTTCTATGACACTTCTGTCCTTCCTCTGCCCATGGATCTGTATATGCAGAATCTATTTGTCCTTGTTTAGTCAGCAAATAGGTTTCCCTTGAGCTCCAAGCATTGCCCCAGGAGCTTTGAGATGCTAGAGATCCTATTGCCAGGTACTAACAATCAGCCACTCCTCTCTCTCTGCAGCTTCCCCTGCTCCAGGTCTCTACTTCCCCCACCGTGGTGCTGAGGCCCCTCGGGGGACCAGGCCAGGAACTCGCCAGCGAAATCGAACTATCTTCTCCCCATATCAGGCTGCGACCCTCGAAAAAGGTGTTGGGTCTAGGAAGGGGAGGGGAGAGGGCTGAGTGGTCTAGAAGAAAACTTCCCCTTGGCCCCACTACTAACCCATGATGATGGCAGCTTGGCCTGACTGGCCCGGAATCTTCTTGGGACAATGAGGGTGGGAGTAGGGATGGGTACAAGTCAGTGGTGCCCTGCATTGGGGAGCCAGGTTTAAAGTTGCAGAATACGTCTACTTTAGACGTGGAATTGAGGATGGGCGTCTGTTATCCTCTTGTGTTGCATCTCTCATGCCCTCACTCTGTGAGTCTCCTGGCAGAGTTCCAGAGAGTACAGTATCCTGATCCAGCTACCCGGGGAAAGCTAGCTGAGGCCACGTCTTTGCCTGAGGCTACAGTGAAGGTGAGATGAGAAGCTGGTATATGGCTGAGTAAGTGCTGAAGGGACCTCTCCTCCTGAGAAGACAAAGGGATGGGAAGAGGAGCTCAAGTGGGAATACTAGTGTGAGTACATGGGGAGAGACCACGAAGTTAACAGTAACTAATTGGATCCCATTCTAATTCTCAGGTTTGGTTTTCCAACCGAAGAGCCAAATGGCGAAGGGAAGAGAAATTGAAGTGGGAAACTCAGTTCCCGGGTGATTTCCCCTTGATCTTTAATCCTTCAGGCATACCAAGTCCATAGTCACTCACCAATTCTCCTGCCACCCAGTCCATCCATGCCCCTTCCCCAAATTTCTCAACACATCCTCCCCTTCCCTACTGGACAAGGAAAATCAGTCCTTACCTTACTCCCCCTGTTCTTCCCAGCTCCATGTTCTGAGCAGATCCAGTCCAATCTTGGAGTTATTTCTCAGGGTCTGGTCTCACAAGATACTTCCAATTGGACTGCTTCCGCACAGGTACCAAAAAGTGGGTGAGGGCTGTTGGGTTGGTCCAGGGGATCTCACAGCCCCTCATTTGTTGTAGAGAGGTCAAAGGGCCAATTCTAACCTTCCTGGTGTGGGAATGATAATGACTTCTTTCCAGGACCACTGATTTGTAGGCATAGGAAGATAGGCCAAATTTCCTACCCCTTTCTTCTTTTCTTCCTAGCAGCCCCAAGCCAGTCTGCCCATGCCTCCTCTTCTTACCTCTACATCCACAGAACTACATCACTATCAACCACGCTTGGGAACAGCATCAGAAAGGTATACGAGTAATGCCTTTCCTGGTGTCTGGCAAGAATCTTATGGTGGTAAGAACCCAAAGCCACCTTCACCTCCCTCCTTCCCCATTCTCAGATCATGAAGAGGGAGGGGCTAACTTTCCTCAACCCATCAGTAGGTAAGAACCCCAAACTGGGGTCAAAATGGAAGCCAAGTCTAGCTCCTCATCACTCCCTCTCTTGAGAGGGCATAAAGCTGGGGAAGGACCAGTCTCCTCTTTGAGTACTCCTAATTTCATGATGGGTAGCCTCAGAACATTTGGGGTAAGGGTTGATTGCAAAATGTTCATTGGTTTTAAATGCACTAATGAGATAACTCAGCTCTTCTTCCTTCTCTGTGAGAGGGATTAGGAAGCACCTGGCTCACCCTTTTGTCTTTGTCACTGCAGGACAACTATCCTCTGGAGCCTCATATTCTGGATATAGCACATCTTTGTCACCAATGCCCTTTCCTGCCTTGGATATTTGGCCTTTCTTCCCACCATCCCTATCCCCTGTCTTTATACCTTTCACTCCCTCTTCTGCCATTGCCACCCCCTTCCACTCTAAGAATTGGAATGATATAGAAAAGAATGGAATAGAAAGTATTATGGTTTAGAGGAAAGAGTACCACATTGGAAGTCAAGAGATTTGAAATCTAATTTTGACTCTGCCATTCACTAATTGTGTTATCTTGACTATCAATAGCCAAGAGGAAAAAATGTTCAAAATCACTAATCATTAGAGAAATGAAAATTAAAACAACTCTGAAATACTATGTTATACTCATCTATTTCCATATTATTGATATTTGCAATAGGGTACTCATTTTGAGTCAATATCCCTAATTATATCCCCAAAATGGGCATATAACTTAGACATAAAGGGGTTTTTACCATTAGTTTTTTTAGGGGGCATAGAATAGTTTACCTGGTAGATCCAGAAGAGAAGGGAAGAATTTATGGCCAAACGAGATAGAGAACATCACAAAATATAAAATGAATACTTTTGATTATAGTAAATTAAAGTTTTTGTACAACAAGAATAGAAGGGAAACAATAACTGGGGGGGGGTTATAGCAAATTTCTGATATGTGTATTTTCTCAAATTTATAGAGAACCAGGTTAGATTTAAAATAAATACATGTCATTCCCCAATTGACAAATCGTCAAAGGATATGAACAAGCAGTTTTCAGATGAAGAAATTAAAGCTATCAATAATCATATGGAAAAAATGTTCTAAATTACTCTTGATTAGAGAAATACAAAGTAAAACAACTCTGAGGTACCACCTTACATGTATCAGATTGGCCAATATAACATTTAGGAAAGGGATGTGTTGGAGGGGATGTGGCAAAAAAGAGACATTGTTGGTAGAGTTGTAGATAAGTACAATCATTCTGGAGGACAATTTGGAACTATGCCAAAAGGGCCATAAAATTGTGCATACCGTCCTGATTACTACTACTACTACTACTACTACTACTACTACTACTACTACTACTAGATCTTATACCAAAGATATCATAAAAAAAGGAAAACGATCTACTTGTACAAAAATATTTATAGCACTTCTTTTTTTGGTGACAAAGACCTGGAAATGGAGGGGATGTCCATCAATTGGGGAATGATTGTACAAATTGTGGTATATGTTGGTGATGGAATACCATGTTACAAGACATGATGAGCAGAATTATTTAAAAGAAAACTGGGAAGATCTACATAAACTGATGCAAAACGAAATAAGCAGAACCGGGAGAACATTATACACAATAACAGCACTACTGTATGATGATCAACTGTGAAAGACTTAGCTACTCTCAGCAATACAATGATCCAGGACAATTCTGAGGGACTTATGATAAAGAATGCTATCCATCTCCAGAGAAAGAACTGTTGGGAGTCAGAATGCAGATCAAAGCATACTCTCTTTCACATTCGTCTATGTTTTTATTTTGAGATTTTGGTTTTATGTGAGAATTCTCTCATAACAATTACCAATATGGAAATATGTTTTGCATGATAGTACATGTATAATCCAGCTCAAATTGCTTATCATCTCCAGGAATGGGGAGTAAAGGGAAGGAGGGAGGCAATTTGGTTCTTATATAAGTAATTGGGAAAATAAAATATCTTAAAAAAAGAAAATCCCTGCCCTCAAGGAACTTACAATGTAATGGTGGGAGGCAATGAACAAAAGGAAGCTGGAAAGGGGAGTGTGTGGTGCCAAAGGGCATGATATTCTTGAAAGGTAGAGGGGAGGTGCTGAGTACTGTAAATATTAAAAATGATAAAGGCTGGTATAATAATATATATTAGTATTTTAATTAAAGCCATGTTGATAGATAAAATCATTAGACCACGCGCTTGTAAGCATTCAAAACTGCCGCCTCCATACTGCCTCCTAGCCAAGCCCTACTCGCCAAAGAAGAGCTTACTGGCAAAAGAGAGCCACTCCCTCCTAACCCACGAGATTTAAGCGCTCCCCTGCGTCAAGACGTTGGAAACGGAAACCAGTTGGACCATGTTGGATCACGGGAAATGTAGTTTTGATACATTTCCCTTGTCCATAGAAATATATACACTTTTAGATGGTTTTTTTTCAATTTCCTTTTTACAGTACCAAAGCTAAATTAATCTCCATGATGATGAAATTTCAGTTGATGAATTTATCCTAGGGGAAAGTATGATGCTCTTAAGAGTTAAAACCAAGCAGACAAGACTGCACTTACCATTCTATTGTAGATATTTAGCCTGTTCTTAAGGCTATTCAAGAAGAAGAAAACCATCATCTGGGAAAAGAGCTACTCAGCTCCTATTTTGTGTCTATCTTTTCTCTGTCTAGGAGAATGATTTATTAGTAGGAAGATCTACTGGAAAAACAAATATGACTAAGAGAAAATTGAAGTCCCAAAAGAAGTAAGGGGATATGAAGAGAATAGCTCACTGATGTAAGTTCAAGTCTCCTGGGCTTACTTACACTACAGGGTACTTAAAGAGTTTGTGAGATGATCACTGAACAGTTGTAGAAAATTGAAGAGGAACTGGAAGATGAAAGGAAGACATACGTTGTATTACATTTTAAAAAGTGGAAGAAACTGGATTGTAAAATATAAACTTTTGAACCATATCAATTTTTGGCAAAATAAGTGGAGTATTAAAGGAATGGTCTGAGTATTGAGCAAAAGGCAATCAATTTAGGCCTCAGCCACTTCCCAGCTGTGTGACCCTGGGCAAGTCACTTGACCCCCATTGCCCACCCTTACCAATCTTCCACCTATGAGACAATACACCGAAGTACAAGGGT
>NC_058134.1:124580910-124631658 GCF_016433145.1 Gracilinanus agilis
ACATCCACTAACATTGTAACAAGAAGACAAAGCAATTTATGCAGAAAATATTTCAGGATTTAAATGACTAAACACTCAATATGAGTCAGCAGTGTGAGGTGACGCTCAGGAAAGCAAAAAGTAATCTGAGGCTATATTAATAGAAGTTTAACGTCCTAAAATTTATTCTGATACTTGAGTGAGCTACCATTATTCTATCATCATGAGGACTTCCTCCAATGATATGGATTGCAAGCCCCCCCCCTGCTCATTTTTTGCAAGCCTATGTGATTTCAGCTCATCTGTGTCTTACCATAAAACAATCTAATGACTAGATTTTCCTCTATTGTTTTAAAAAATACATTTTGTTTATTTAAAAAATGATATCATTTCCACTTATGTCGTTTTTATATCATATTTACTGTTCCTCCCTGCTTCCCTTATCAGAGAGTCATGCTTTATAACAAAGGATAAAAAACAGAGGAACAAAAAGTTCAGCAAAACTGACCGGGATATGGAAAAGGTCTGACATAGGCAGTGTTCCATACCCACAGTTCCCCACCTCTGCAAAGAAGCATGATGGAGTTTGATTAAGCTTAGTCATTATCATTTCAAATAATTCTCTACTTCTTTTAATATGGAGTTCTACTCAAAGCTTAATACTGCCCTAAGATTTTCAGGATATCCTATAGTGGAGGCTCACTGGGTCCCTCAGGCTGTCCATTTGTGACCTGCCTCTCATTCTCCAACATGACCCACCTCCTCCTTTTCTTTCCATACATACCACTCCTAAACAAGGGAGGCAATTGTCCTGTCCTACTCAACACTGGTCAGTCCCCTATAATTCAGTGAACACAACGTGTTCAGTTCTAAGAACTGTCTTTTAAGAGGGACACTAATAACCTATATTGTGTTTAGAGAAGTGATCAGAGTAATGAGAGGACTAAAAACCAAGGGCGTGCTTATAAAACTAGTATAAACAACTGGCTTTCTGTCCTACCAGATACAATTTAAAGTTTAATCTGCTTTTAGTAACATTTTCTCTACTACTTTCTTTTTTTTTTTTTTTTAAACCCTTATCTTCCATCTTGGAGTCAATACTGTGCATTGGCTCCAAGGCAGAAGAGTGGTAAGGGTAGGCAATGGGGGTCAAGTGACTTGCCCAGGGTCACACAGCTGGGAAGTGACTGAGGCCAGACTTGAACCCTAGGACCTCTCTTCTCTAGGCCTGACTCTCAATCCACTGAGCTACCCAGCTGCCCGCTTCTCTACTACTTTCTTAAGTCTACCAAAACACTAAATCAAGTCCTGATTTGTAGCTTGCTGATTTCCTACATATAAATGCTAACACTGAGAATTCTAATACACCCTGGCAAGTTTAACCATGTCTGAGGATTAAGGGAAGGAACTGAGGGTGCTTACCCAGAAGAAAAGTAGAGGCGGGGAGGAATGAGGGTGAGGGGAGAGCTTCACAATTATAATGGGCTACATGTTAAAAGAAAAAAAAAAAAGCAAACAGTGTGGTTCTTAAAAGCAGAAACAGGAACAATGGTGGAACAGAGGAGGAGGGAGAGAAGTATATATTTCAGGTAATTTAAGCAAGACTTTTAATAGTTGGATTTTTTTTAAAACCCTTACCCCTTCTGTCTTAGAATCAATATTATGTTTTGGTTTCAAGGTAGAAGAGTGGAAAGGGCTAGGCATTGGGGGTTAAGTGACTTGCTCAGGGTTACATAGCTAGGAAGTGTCTGAGGCAAATTTGAATCCAGGACCTCAGACTCTAAGCCTAGCTCTCAATCCACTAAACCACCAACTGCCCCTTTAGAATGAACAGATCATAAGGAAGAAATGAAAGGGACAGTTTTAGAGGAACCTAAAAAGATTTGCTTGAAATTGATAGAGTAAAATGGGCAAAACCAAGAATAATTTACACAATGAATATATTATAAAGAAATGAACTTTGAAAAGACTTAGAATTCTGATTAATGCAATGACCAGCCATGATTTTGGCATGCTACTCTCCTGACAGAGAGTTAATAAACAAGATGCAGAATGAGACATATTTTTGTGGACATGATCAATGTGGGAATTTCTTTTGCTTGACTATGCAACTTAAATACAAGGTTGTTGTTTTGTTGTGTTTTTTTTTTTTTAATTTTTTTGGGGAAGGTGTGGAAGGGTGTAGAAATAAATGCTTTGTTTGAAAAATAAGTTTTTCTTTAATTAGAAAAATGCTACAAGGACCTTCTCAGGTGGTGAATTCTCTACTACTTAGAGTGCTCAAGGCTCTAGACTCAAGGATACTTGTGAAGGATGATTTAAGGGGATTCTTATATCAGGTAATTGTTTGTACTAGAAGACCTTGATAACCTGAATAACTATCCAAGAGTGATTCTCTGGTTCTTCATACTTATAATACAACCAGGGGTGTGTGCTGAAGCTTCGGAGAGCCAATTGTTAAGTTTTCAATGTGAGTGTTTACATTTCTGAAATCAGCAAACTACAAATCAGGATTTGATTTACTGTTTAGTTGAGAATTTAGACCAGTGATGGGCAAACTTTTTAAAGAGGGGGCCAAAGGAAAGGAAATGCTCATCTGTCAGTCTGTTTCTAAGGCAACTGTAAGAGGGGAAACTAGATATTTAAGGTCTGGTCGCCAGGAATCGGATCAATGTGATTCCAAATTAATAGACCCAAGTCAGGATGGCTTTTATGGAAGTTTATTTGCAATTAGGAAGGTTGAAGGTTGAAACTCTGGTTGGACCAGAGATCTTTTGACGTTTCATTGTATTGTATCCTACTCATTGTATTCATCAGATTAGGAAGAATGTCATGTGGTGGGGACAGAACATCTCAGGGGGCTGCATCTGGCCTGAGGGCAGTAGTTTGCCCATCACTGGTGTAGACTTTAGAAAGTCATGGAGAAAATGCTAATAATGTAGCTTAAATTTAGAAATATGCCATGGGTACTTCCCTCATGCCTCTACCTCCAGATCTGGTTATATAGCCTATACCAACTCACAATATTCTTTTAAAGTATTTTTATGATGGAATTTTAATATCAATACTTTTAATTCTCAAGAGTAAAAATGTTATATGAATTTGAGACTTTATTATTTTTCTAACATAAATCTCTTCACTACATGTTAAGCTTTTGGGTTTTCTTGTCATTTGCTATACACCACCAACATTCATCATCCTCTACATGACATATTCACAGAGCTAAAAGGCTTACAGCCTACACTAGGGACTACCACTAGGCAGGCTTCTAGGAGAACTGGCTGGTAGTGGTATCCAAGCCTTTTTGACCATATACCCCATGAGTAAAAAACAAACAAAAAATAACTGAACAGCCCTTCATAGATTTTTAAATCTAGGCTCAAAGTCTGATGAGACGGATTTAAAAGGCTCTGAGAAAGTTAACAGTTCTGCCTATAAAAGTATAATTATGAAACCTATGAATGACTTGCGATGATGCCCCACAGGGAGAGAAAGAAAATTAGCAAAGGTCTGGGGGTTGGGATATCAGCCCTTTTATAGGAAAGCTCACTCTGCCTTGTAAATTTCTCATGAGCATCCCTCATGCCTTGAACAAAGGAACATAAAGAAATGTAAAGGATGGGTTTTATGAGAAACCACAAGTATTTATGAGGATGCTGATTAGATTCATGAGATGCAATCTTTAATAGAACAAAAGGCTATGCCTAGAAATAAGTGTCGGTTGCATCCATCTTTAAGTAAATACAGGAAGGGGATAAGGATTGCCAGTTCCTGCAGATGGGTTTTTTTCCTCAGTGATCCAGCCTCCTGATCAAAGGTAAAAATAAAAACAAAACTTCACTCTTATACCTTCCCCATTTTTCTGGTGACACAGAAAGGTAATGTTTTAGGGTGGTGGCTAAGGTCAGGATGCTACTTTCTCTGAAGGAGAAGCCCCACCCCCTCCCTTTTGTCCACCACTCCAGTCTTTCTAGAAATGCTAAAAAGTCCTATTACTCAGAGAAAAATCCACTTTTCAGTCTCAATATAATGTTATTTTTTTCAATACTCAGAAGAAAGAAAGCTTCCAGGGTCATTAAAAATGCCATCTCTCTCATAAGGGAGCCAGTCTGAGAGAACTGTTGCATAAGAATATTTATAACCTGAACATCTATTTTCTTCTGTACCAGAAAAGGCAGAAAAACCTGAATGGAGTCAGGAAAACCTGACTTCATGTCCTAACTCTGACATATAGTTGTGTGACCCTAGGCAAGTTATATAACTTCAGTATCCCAGGCAATTCTTTCAGACCCTAAGTTGTAAAGAAGGTACCATTTTATATTAGTAGAAGGAGTTCATGAAATCATAGGTCTGGTTTAAAAAAAAAAAAAAGAAGCTACAACCATGATACTTTACTGTGGGAATATATTATGTTAATCATATAACATACAAATAATAGATATTTTCTAATGATGAAAAAGATGAAAAATGTTTTAGAAAGATTTAATCATACGAAGCAATTTTTACTGTCACTAAATGTGGTTGTAATGGATTTTTAAAAGTTAAATTTTATAGGATAAATTGAGTTTGAGAGAATGAGGTGACATCTACTTATAATATATTACTGTTGGTTTCTGAAATGTTACAAATCTTTATTAAATACACTCAGATAATTCAAGTATTTAAAGTTACTATTTTTCTACATGATATATACTTAATATCACATAAGTTCACGTTTTGTAGCTGAAGAGAGGATAATCAATGGCTGTGGGATATAAATGAGCATCTTTTTTAAATTTTTAAACTCTTACTTTCTGTCTTAGTAACAACTCTAAGATAGGAAAGTTAGGGCTAAGCAAACAGCAGAAAAGTGACTTGCCCCGGGTCATAAAACTAGGAAGTGTCCACCTTACTGTCCTCCTTGTAAATAAGCATCCTTTATGATTAAGGTTTTAGTTGGGTAGCATTACAAAGTAGTGTGGGTGGGTAAATGGGTTACCCATCCATATTAAAATGCAATATAAAATTGGCAACCAGCAGATCAAAGGAGACTATAGTTTTATATTCAATATGTTTAGATGTTCTTTTTAAAAAAATATCTTTTTTGAACCCTCTGATAGATCAGTCTGAAAGTCTTCCTTAAGTTGAGTTTATTTCAATAAAACAGTTGTTTTAGTGGGTGATTAGCTAAAAAAAGACACATGAAGAAACATTGCTCCAAATGAAAGAACTGCAGCAGTAGCAGTAGATCTGCTTACATCACTATACACATTGTTCATTCCATCCAATTATGCAAAGGTTTTTCATTGAAACTCAGCTAGTAAATTTCCATTTTCCTTGATACCAATTATTGTTCTTACAAACTAATCACAAGATCATGCATCCTTATTTTTAAAAATTAGTTCAAAACCCAATTAAACTTTTTCATTGGAAAGATATTTAAACAGGTCAGGAAGTTATTTTTTCATGGTTTTAAGTCATATGGATACATTAAAAAAAAAAGAGATGATACTTGGATTGTTTTCAGCACAGAAGTATAGCTTTTAAGTGGATTGCTATTTATGAAGGCTTCATGTTACTAATTATTATCTCAAGCCATAAAATGCACTTATTTCATTGAGGATGGTTGTAAATAAAAGTTTTAAATCATCTTTATAATTTTGAATGGGGAGGGAGGCAAATTCTTGTTAGATCTGCTTAAGAGTTTTTTTGGGGTGGGGCATTGCTTTCGTATAATATGATTGATGAAGAGCTAGGAGTAGAAGTGTCAGTCCTGCCATTTTGGAGGTTTTTGCTTAGCACATTTTAATCTTTTACCCATGATTTCTTTGCAGCAATCTCTTGAAGCCACTTGCCCATTTTTGAGAAGCTTGGTTTAGTTAAAACAAGATAATGTAATCTTTTTTTCATGAAAATCTGCCTTTTCTCCTTTCCACTTCCCCTTATTGATAAAGGAAGAAAAATACAACCCTGTTTCAAACATGTACAGTGAAGCCAAATAAATTCCCATATTGGCCATGTCCAAAAAAATGTATCTTAATCTGCACTCTGAGTCTATTACCTCTCTGAAAAGAGGTGGGTATAGTAAGTTTCTAGATAAGATAAGCTGATGTCACAGTTCACTCAAAAACAAATGAATGAGTGAATTGTGCTTCTTCAAACCCCTCTGTTCTATGAAAACCTTCTTCTTTCCTCAGGATATTTTGCATACCATTTGGCAGCCTGTACAACACTGACTAAATGAGGGCAGCAGTGCCAGTTTCTGTACTCCATATGAATAAATTCTTAATTCCTTTATTTTACTTAAAATCAATATGAGTTCTATTATTTTCTTCTCATGCCTCATTGGATTATCTTGTACACCTTCCATCTTGTACATGGAAGACCAGAGTTCTAGGACCCAGCTAGTTAATAGAGATGGGTCGAGATAAGAAAGACAGGGAAAGGGAAGAAAGGAATTCCATTTTTCTGCTTCCATATATTTTTTTTTAAAGACTGGATATCCCCATATCACCCATATTGGAAGACTATTTTCAGGCTGATCCCATTGCTGATTCCAGGATTTGACATTGCCCTGTGTCCCCTACCCCAACCCGGGTTCTCCGGCCTCTCCTGATCCATGCCAAACTTAGTGTAGATACCAGATTTGCATAGCACATCAAAGTTCAGAACTCCTGAACTCAAAAGATCTGGTAGTCATCACCTCCTGAGTAGTTGGGAATACAATTGGACACCAGCATGCCAGACCATTACATACCTTTTGAGCTCCTTTGAATGCCAGACTCAAAGCATCCCAAAGCCTCCCAGCCAGAGCCTCTCCACCCTGCCCCCTCCCACTTCTGCTCCCCTGGAAAGAAGCAGAGGCAGCACACAGAAATGTTGTTGTTGGATGGCCATGGTATATTGTTTCTCAGTGTGAAAGTTTGATTGAGGAGTAGAAGGATAAGTTGTGACTTGTAGGGGTAAGGATTGTGTTGTGGATAATCTCACAAATCTCATCTTCAGGGTCTTCTTTATGGTGGTATCTTGTCTACCTGGGGAATGAGTCAAACAAAAACTTTCCCTAAATCGGATCAATCAAGTATTTATTGAGCACTTATAAGGGGGTGTGCTAGGTGCTATGGAGGATACAAAAAATACATAAGCTCCCTGCCCTCTCAAGGAAAAATTATAGACTAGTTGGAGAGATGGGCATTTACTAGAAAAAAGAAGCATTAAGTTAAAAGCACTTTGATGAAGAGACAGGATTTGAGCTTGAATGATACCTTCTTAGTGCCTCAATTTTCTTTTCAGTAGAGAGGGAATTTCTTATTCAGGTACAGTTTGGACTAGGTGACCTCTAAGACAAGATACTTCCAGCTCAGAGACACTGTAATTCTCTGAATGATGGATGAGATTCCAGTAAGCAAAGAGGAACAGAAGGACATTCCAGGCTAATAAGTAAAGGGGGGAGAGTAGGGGAAAGGCAGCAGCACTCCAAGGGCAGTGAATAGAGGATAGAACATAGAATTTTAGCATGATAAAGGCCCTTGGTTATAGTCAGGTCCAGCATTCTCTTAAAGAAGAGGAAGTGGAACTCCAGGAAAGTGAGGTACAGTTTAGGCAAAATGGATTGTTGATATTAAGGCATCAGTAACTGAGATTGCTTCAGTGAGAAAACTTCTGCAATTTAAAAGACTCACTCCATCTATGGCTCATGTCATGTCTTCGAAAGCTGTGTGAGATTTAAAGAAGTTAAGTGACTTCCTCCTAGCCAAAGGGCTAGTAATTCAGTTCAATGAATATTTATGAAGTGCCAACTCTGTGCCAGGTAGACAAAGAGAAAAAAAAAAAAGGAAAAAAGTACTCTCAAAATGCTTGTAATCAACAAAGGAGAAATAACATGTTCTTAGATGGGTAAAGATAAAAGAAATGCCAAGGAATTCCTAGGGGTGGGGAGCACTAACAAATGGGGAAATTGGGAAAGACTGATTATAGGAGGTGGAACTTGAGTCTAAGGGAGAATTCCTATGCCAGGAGGCAGAGGTAAAGAAGAGAGGCATATTCCACAGGCATGGGGTACAGTCTAGACATCTAGCTAGCACTTATAGAGCATCTGTGAGGTTTAGGTACATAGATATATTCTCTCTCAAAATCCTCCTCTCCGTTATTCACTCTCTAATACTGGACTTTCCAAAGGCTTACATTTAAGTGAGGATTTCCATATATATGCACAGAGACACTCCTTCACTGTGACACTAGGAGCTTCTACTTCCTCATGACAACCAAATGAAAACATTCCTGGGAGAGCCATTCCTTTATTCACTCAATTGATTTTGAGTTAGAGGAATCTGTACAGTAGATAGCCATGTTTAGAAGTATCTGTCAACTTGTGACCTTGAGCAAATTACTTAATATTGCTAGGTCTCAGTTTTTTCGTCTGTAAAATGAAAGGGTGAGTGAGCCCAGATGGCCTCAAAGGTGCTTCTCAGCTCTAAAGCTAGGATTTAGGACCCTATGACCCAGAAATACTTCCACAACTCACCTTCTCCCTCCTCTTTTCTCTCAGGTACTGATATAATCAATCAATCAACAAACATTTATTAAGTGCCTACTATGGATCAGGCATTGTGCTAGATGCTGGGGATACAAAAAAGAAAAAAAAGAAAAAGAAATATTCCCTTGAAAATCCAGGAATTTATCATTTACTCAGTTTACCCCCAAAAGTAAATAGAACATATATGCAAAGGAGATTGAGGGAAGGAGTCACTAAAAGCTGATGGGAATCAGAAAAGCCCTCAAAATAGGTGATATTTAAGCTTAGTCTTGAAAGTAGTTCTCAACAGATTTCAGCTGTGGGGCACAGCCTGTGCAGAAGCATGGGAGCAGAAAGGGGAATATTGTATGTAGGAAACAGAAATTAAGTCATTTTGGCTGGAACGACGAGTACTGAGGGACTAATAATACGTAGATATATTCTCTCTCAACCCATCTCTCCATTATTCACTCTCTAATACTGGACTTTTCAAAGGCTTACATTTAAGTGGGGATTTCCATATATACGCACAGAGACACTCTTTTGGTGTGACAGTAGGAGCTTCTACATCCTTGAAAGACAGACCTGGAACCAGATTGTGAAGTGCTTGGAATGTCAAAAAAAGGAGTCTGGATTTTGTTGTACTGAGCAGGGTAATGACATTGTCAGATCTCTGCTTTAGAAGTATCAATTTTGCTACTGAATGAGGACAAACCAGAGAGAGGAGACCAATTTAGAGGTGATTTCAATAGTCCCAGAAAGAGCTGAGGAGGGCCTGAATTAGAGTGATTATAGTATGAATGGGGAGAAGATGACAGATGGAAGAGATGGAGGCAGAATCGACAAGCCTTGGCATCAATAGGATGTGGGGTGAGTGGGTAAAAGTGAACCGTGCATGTGACTAGAAGAATGGTGGATGCCTTTGACAGAAAAGAGGATGTTTGAGAGAGGCAGTGTAGAGCAAAGATTTTTTGGACACGTTGGGTCTGAGATGCCTTGGGATAGCAATTAGTGAGGCTGCATTAGAGTTCAAGGAAGAGACAAGAAAGGGTTGGACATGTATGTAGACTTGAAAGTCATTGGCTTAGAGATGATTGTTGAAGCCCTGGGAGTTGCTGAAATAAAAATAAAAGAGATTCTGTAGAGGAAAGAGAAGAGGATCCAGGTCTGAGCCCTGAAATGACTCCTATGGGTACAGATGGAGGCTGAGAAGTATGACACAGATGAACTGTGACAGAAAAATGTCACAAAACCCGAGGAAGGAAAGAGTATCTGGAAAGGAGAAAGAAGAAATGCTCCAGAGAGGTCAAGAATGATGGGAGACCCAAAAAAGGTTACTGGATTTAGCAATGAATAAAATACTGGTGGTCTTAGCAGAAACTGTTTCAGCTGAGTAAAGGTGCCAGGGGTTGAGAAGTGAGTGGAGGCAACGAGTGTGAACAATTTTTCTAGGAATTTATCTGTGAGAGGGAAGAAAGACACAAGATAAAAGCTGAAAGGGATGGTTAGGTTTTCTCATACCTAAAACTCCCAGAGACACTCGTTGGTGATAATCTTGCTGTCGGCCAATAAGACACCACTGCTGTCAGCCCTTATGTAGTAGCCATTGGGGGCCAACACAGCAAGCAGGTTGCTGCCTCGTAGTTCTAGACAGAAGTTGAGAGCAAACTTTCCCCAGGGACGGAAGGTGCCATAGGCTGTCAGGGACCAGAAGGTGCCACTCTGTGCTGGGGGAAGTAGGAGAATTGAGGTCACTAAGTGATATGAAAATGAAGTATGTGCCCCAGGTTCCCAGACACCTGAGTTGTGACCTACGTAGAGGGGACACACAACCACACCACCACCATCAACCATACTTCCTCCTCCTCAAATCTTCTGCTCTAGGTCAGGTCAACTTATTATTATTATTAGTTTAGCTAACATAATATAATAATGTTGGCTACCTAGCATTTACCTGGCACTTTTAAAGTATAGGAAGTACTTTACATAGATTATTTCATTTGATCCTCCCAACCCTGGGAAGTAGTGCTGTAATTATCTTCATTTTACAGACAAGGAAACAGAGGCACAGAGAAGTCAACTGACTTGCCCAGGGCCACCTAGTTAGTGAGTGTCTGAGGCAGGAATCAAACTCAGGCCTTTCTGACTCTAGGTCCAAGGGTCTATCATCAACTATACTACATGGCTGCCTCAGAGAGTCATAAGGAAGGATGCCACAGATCTCTGTGCCATCTCTTCGAAATTTGGGGTCTGCTGCTGAAAGCAATAGGGCGATGTCTCCCTCCTTAAACTGACTTTTTTAAAAAAATCCCCATCCACACAGAAACCTTTTTTTGTGTATCTATCCAAACCACCCCCATGCCTACCTCCCACCACCCCCTTTTCTCCCCACTCATCCCCTTTCTCAGGATTTTACGGTTTACTTTAAACTGTGGCTAGATGCTTGAAGTGGCAGGAATGAGGGTGTCAGAGAAAAGTGGGAATGAAGGGGCTCACTTCAACTCAGTCTTGGGAGATTCTTCAGGAAAGTGTATAGTGGGAGACGTGAGGCAAAGCTGAGCTTCCTTCTTCACACTCAGCATTTACTGCTCTAGCATCCAGTAAATGTTGAAGCATATGAATTGTTTCAGGAAGAAGCCTTGTGTCTTTTCTTCAGAAAATCATAAAGCCTTGGGGAGTAGTAAAGAAGGAAGGGCATTCGACTGGAGTCATGAGATCTGGATTCGAGTCACTAATTTGCCACGAATTTTCTGAGTAACCTCATTTGAACCACCTCACCTTTCCAGGTCTTCACAGGGGCTTCTTTTGTCAGAGTGTTGAGCTAGACCAGATAGTTCTGAAGATCTTCCCTAGCTCCAAACTCTCTAGCTTACTATATGCTCACTTTACAATTATTCTCTCATTTGATCTTCACAACAACTTTGGAAGCTTGGAGCTATTTTTATCCCTTTTTAACATCTGAGGCAAGTAGAGGTTAAAGTGACTTGCCCAAGATCACACTAAGGTAGTAAAAATTAACAGTTAAGTTAAAATTAAGAGTTTTAAGGGACTCAGAAGCCATCCAGTCCAGACTCCTGTTAGATCAATTTCCCAAGAGATGTCCTGGATCCAGACACAGAGGGCTGAGTTCGGAAGGAGCCAGTGGGCACTGAGTAATGAGCCCCAGGATCTATTTTGGCACATTTGAAGGGAAGAATTGGGATGAAGAGGGTAGCACTCACCTTGGAAATGGTAAATACTTTGTCGGCAGGGAAGTAGCTGGATGCAGTCTGGCTGGTCCATGTTGCACTGCATTTGGTCATGGTTTGAAGATGTGCCCACGTAGCCATATCGACCTCTCAAGGCTAGGAAAGGTCGATTGACTAAACGTACCCTAAATTCTTCACAGGGACCTGAAAGAAAGGGGAGTCAAGATCACTGGAGATGATAGCTCTGGGCTCTCTTTCAGATGTGACCTACTAAGAGCAAACTAGGGATGGAAGGACATCATACAAGGATCTTTAGCCTCTTCCTTCCCCTATGCTTACCTGGTTGCAAGGATGTAGTTATCAAGCACCCATTGGATGTAACACCCACATAGCGTCCACTGGCAGCCTGTAGAGTGATCCGGTCACAGTTCCATTGCACACAGAAAATAGCCGCTGCCTCTAGTTTTTTCCCATCTCCTATTATAGTCCTATGTGGCCTCTGCAGAGAGGGAGAAAGTCTTAGATTTGGGTCAGAGTTCAGATACTCTTTCAAACCTGTTTTCTGTTTCTTTGGCAAAACTCTTAGCCTCTCACATTTAGTTAGTCCGGGGGTTCTTAACCTTTTTTGTGTCAGGGACCTCTTTGACTATCTGCCTAAGGCTATAGCCCCCCTTCCTTGGAATGCACTTAAGTGTATAAAATAAAATACACTGCAAAGGAAATTTATTGAAATATAATTATTACAAAAAATGTTTTCCCATCCAAGTTAATGGGCCATTTGATATCTATCCCTAACTGGTCTAGAGAGATGCTAGAGCTTCTTTCTCCTTTTCTTTCAAATTCTTTTTGGAAAATGACCCACTTTCAACACAGAATGCACTGTGATACCAAGAGAGTGGGTCAGAGGAGAGAAAGAGAGGCAGTGTTGTGCAATGGAAAGAACAATCAACTAGGAGTAAGGAAAGTCATGGTTTCAAAACCTGCCTTGAACAATTATTGGTTGTGTGACCCTGGGCGAGTTAACTTCTTTGGGTCTCATCCTCCTCATCTTTAAAATGAGGGAGTTGGATGGCCTCTAAGGACAGCTCTAACTCTAGGATTCTATGGAACCTATAAATAATAATAACAATAACTAACATTTATTTAGGGCTTACTATATATCAGGCTCTTTACAGTTATTTTCTTCTTTGATCCTCACAACCATTCTGGGAGGTAAGTGCTATTATTATCCATAGTTTACAGATGGGGAAGCTGAGACAGAGGTTAAGTAATTTGCCCAAGGTCATGCAGTTACTGTAGTAAGCATCTGAGGGTAGATTTGAACTCAAGTCTTTCCTCACTCCCATGTGCTATCCACTGTGCCACCTAGCTTCTGGTGACTATATTTCCTCAGCTATAAAATAAGAATATAATTTTTAACATATACTTCACAGGACTATTGCTTGGTCCAAATGAGATAATGTATGCTAAATGCTAAGTTGGCTATTGTTATCATTATTATTAAAAATAAGAAAAAGAAAGAAATCCTTGAAAATTATGCTAGTCTCTGTATGAAATTTCTGCTGAGGTTCTAAAGTCCTAGGGGCTTACAGGGTGGTCAAAAGCTGGATTCCTTAGCCCAGCCTTCCCACGGTCTAGGCTACTCTTCCCAAGGCCTGCATTCAGGATCAGGTTGGGGCAAATCAGAATAAATTAGGGATTAAGGACCCCAGCATTTTAGGAATACATGCAGGGCAGCTTACAACATCTAGACATTTCCTCTGGGAGAGATGTTTGTTTACACGTGATCTGGGGACCTGGGGTCCAGGGTAAAAGCAAATTGGGTAGAAAGAAGGGAGTACCTGGGTTTTTTATTCCTCCAGATTGTCCCTGGCCAGCCTTTAGGTCCATATTCTTACCTGTGCTAAATATTGACCAGTAACTGAACGTAGCTGAATGGCATTAGAGTTTGGATCACTCTCATACTGAAAGAAGCACAGAGGAACCATCTGCTCAGATCTAGCACAGACTTCCATTTCTGCAGAAAGAGAGATTTTGATAGCAGGCAGCCCAGGGGCTCCTCCCTTCTTTCCCTCCTCCACTCCTAGCTAAGAGCCACACCTTATTTCCCCTTTTCTAATTCTTCTGTGTGAAATGGTCTAAACTAGACACTGTAGACAGTTTTCCAGAAGAATAGGACACGGCCCCTATCATGAAGAGACGCATTTCTTTATTTTCAACCCCTCTCTACCTGCCTCCCAGGCCATATTTCTATTTTTTAATGTTAGGACTCTTCATTTTGTAGGGCTCAGCATCCTTTTCATTCATTCCCACATTTCCTGCTCTCCTTATTTCCTTCCTCCACCCTCTTCCCCCAGCAGCCCTAGCACTTGCCAGAAACGATGGTGACGAATTTCCGATTCTTAGCTTTCAGGGTGATCCAGGTTGGGCAGTGTTGCAATATAAACCACTCTTCTCCACCCATGGGGCTGGAGCCCAGAGACAGGAGGGACTGGGAGCCCTGCGGGTACAGGAGGCACCCTTGCCCATCGCCCAAGGCTATCTGTCCACCAGGCCGGAAATGCAGGTGAAAGCCTGTTTGCATTGAGGGTCTGCTGACCAGCCTGTCATTTTGGGACAGAAAGTGGTGGGAAGAAGACTCCAGGTGGTAGAGCCCTTCGTGGAAGTGAAGCAGGAAGCCACACTCCTCCAGGTAAGGCACAGGAGCATCCACCCAGATACAGCCCTGCTGAGGGTTGGCTCGGACGTAGCAGCAGGCGATGGGGCTGTAGAGTACCACGTGGACGTGGATGGCTGGCCGTGGGGTCCACATGTGGTAGGCGGAGAGCACCCTGGAGTTGCAGAATACGGCCTCGCCATCCGACTCCAGGTAGTGGCCCGTGATCATGCACTGCAGGGTCCACTTGCCATGGCGGTAGAAACGAAGTAGGAAGTAGCCATGCTCTGTGTTCCGGGGACACCCGCAATAGACTGAGCCGTCTCCCTCGGGCAGCAAGATGTGGCCTTGGACGCTCTGTAGGCGCACCAGGGCCTGACATTTCTCATCATATTCATTGCACACTAATAATTCCCAAGTCTGCAGAGAGGTCCAGTGAGGGAGGAGGGAGATGTTAGTACTCACCCGATTCCTGGCCTTACGTCGCTGACTCCCAGCACCCTCCCTTGTGGGCCATCGACACTACTGACACACCATTGTTAAGGCTGTTGCTGCCAGCCCCTAGCTGTGCTGATGCCCTTATTACCACCCACCCCATCTCCCTCCTACGGCCTTCATGCCACTGCTATCAGCAGGAGCAATAAGATGACCTACATGCTTACCACTGGGCCACACCAATGCACACACTGGTTTCTCTTGTGATTTAAAAAAAAAAAGGTTAAAAGTGTCCCATTCAAAGGATCATAGTTTTAGAGATGGGAAAGACCTTAGAGTCAGTCATTGACACCAAATGCCTCATTTTATAGATAAGGAAACTGAGGTAGAGAGTGGTGAAGTGGCTGGGCCAGTCACATAGCTTTTAAATATCAGAGGTGGGATTCACACTCTGGCCTTTTTTTAAAAAAAAATCCTTACTATGTATTGGTTCCAAGGCAGAAGAGCAATAAGGGCTAGGCAATGGAGGTTGTCGCACAGCTGGGAAGTGTCTGAGGTCAGATTTGAACTAGGACCTCCCTTCTCTAGGCCTGGCTCTCAATCCACTGAACCACCCAGCTGCCAAATTCAGGCCTTCTTGACCATGCTTTTATCAATTGTACCATGCTGCTTCTCAATACTTAGCCCAATGTGAACTTTCCATTATCTGTTCTCGATCTCCTCCAAAGATTCCTGCCAGGAAAAGTTTCTGAGATTTGAATTAAGTCTTATCTTTTTCTCTTTGATTCAATAGTTAGGAATCATCATCCTGTTTGTATCTGTTCTTAGTAAAGTCATCTCACAGAATTCTGTCTCGACTTCATGTGTCAGAGATAAACAAGAGTCCAAGGAATAAAAATCTGGTGGTGTAAGCTATCATCACCTTGATATTTGTGGGGCTTATACTTAAGAAGACCTGAGTCTGAATCCTGCTTCTAACACTTACTGGCGGTGATATGACTCTGGCCAAGTTTAAGCCCTCAGGCTTCATCTTTTCTGGAAACAATGTGTATTGACCACAGATTTAGAGCCAGAAAGACTTAAAAAATCGTGTGTGTGTGTGTGTGTGTGTGTGTGTGTGTGTGTGTGTGTGTGTGTGTGCTGGAGAAACTGTAGGCAGGAGAGTGAGTTGGGAGGGTCAGAGGCAGAACTAGCTCAAATGACTATGCAACAGGATGCTAACATTTAGAAGGCTCTGGGAGCACTTCCAGTCCTCCAGCTAGTGGAAACAACTGAGCTCAGCACCTAGTTAGTAAGAATAATTCGTTAATATTTGGAAACTACTAGATGGCCTGCTAGCCACCAATACCCCAGTAGAAGTCTTCACTGGCCTGCTGTCTGCTCCCCAATCCTTTCCTCCCTACCCCCAGGCAGCACTTGAAGACCAGTATAGTTCCGTGATACTTGTCCTAGGCGACTTGCACTTACGCTGTTTGCTTTCGGTGTAAAAATTGGTCATTAAATATACTTGGTGGGAAGGGAGCGATGGGAGAATATGAGGTAGAAATGTGGAATCCTTTTCTTTGGGAGGCAGAGAATCCAATTCGTGCCTCTGTTTCATGCCATTCAACCTCTGACACCCATGAGTTACTGTGATTCTTCACATAAGAGTCTATTGGGGATTTCTGGATCCTTTCATTCCCTTTACTCCCTTTTAAGGTGTCACATACCCCTTCTCCCTACCCCCTGTAAATATTCTTCCCTTGAGACCCCATAATCGTTCATTCTAGCCTGAGGCTCTGGAAATCTCTCCTTTGTGATGTCACAGTACCTCTGTGCTGACGCTCTAGGGGCCGAGGGTGAGGAGAGCATCCCTGGCAAAGAGAGGCAACAAGAAGACTGGAAGTAAGTCATGGACCTTGTCAAAGGTGTGTGAGATTCTGATAAGGTAAGATTGGGTTGGAGCTAGAGACACCACAGGCACAAGGTAGAAAGGACTCAGGAATGTCAGTGACAGAGGCAAGCGAAAGGGGTGAGATCTAGGGCAGGCGAGAGGGTGCCAACATCCCCCCCAACCAGGGGCGTGTGGCCATTTGAGCATCAGAGTTGTGATACCCCACTCACCCCAGTGATGGCTGGTTACCTGTCTCCTGCCCAAGCCTTTAGCTATAGCAGTGATTTTATTTCCATAGTTCCCAGCTGTTAGATACGTGCCAGCCCAGCTGATAAGGCCAACCTTCTGGTCCTTTGTCGAGGACCCTCGAAGCAGACACTCCTCCTCCTCCATGGGGCTGGTGTCACACTTGATGACTGTCCTACCCAGCCTAGATCTAGCATGCACCTGCAGGCCATAGGGCCAGGAACAAGGCCCAGGATCTGTTAATAAGGGGAACCTAGAGGGGAAACTTTCTGGGCGAGTGCCCTCCCCTCTGGACCTAGCCACCTCTGTGACCCGTAGGCATTATGACCATAAAGGTTGCCTCCTTTCCCTAGAGGTTTGCCTGCCATCCCCTCATAGTGGGACAAAGACATAGCCCCAATCCTTCACTAATATGCCATCCATATTTGTCAAACTGCCACTCCAGAGTGAATAAGAACCCAGGACTCATGGCAGTCTCCTATATTCTGAGCCTACACAGAGAGTCAGGCTGGACCTAAGACTGAAAACTACAAACTTTTTGACTCTTCTATGACCAACCTGTGACTTTGGGGAAGTCCTCTTTACGTGTCTTCGTTTCTTTCCTTGTTAAACAGAAGACACTCTCAATCCCTATTCAGGAGTATGAGGTTCCCTTAGGATTGAGAGATCCTTCTAGCCTAAGAATGTGTGGAGGAAAAAACCTATGAGAATATTGAATTCTTTGAGCAAAGGGGGCTGAGTTTCAGGTAGGAATGATGTGAGGATTCATGACTACACTAAGGAAACTGACATAGAAATATAGATGGTACAGGTTATCCCTCTGCTCTTTAAATTCCCAGCTATACCCCCTTCCTATTTTTGCATTATTTGTGACCAGTGATATATAGTGAGAAAGAAATTGAAGAACAAGAAAGCAATAGATGTTCCAGACATTTGATCCCCAGGAATGCTGTTCCCACAGTACAAGCATTAAGCAAAGAAGGGTCCTCATATGGGTAATTATGGCTCCCACCATGAGCAAGATGAAGCTACATGAACCACAAAGAAGATAAAGAACATAGCTGAAGCCCTGAGGAAATTAACTGATGGGATGGGGGAAGAAACAGATAAAGTAGGTCATTTAAAGAGAAATGGTGGAGGATTTCTTAGATTCTTGGCTGGTGGTTCAAAGGAGATTAAAAACTATTAGCCATATTAGAGGAGAAGTTAAAGCATCATCTTCTTTAAATCGAGTTTTTCCTTTCTCTCCCAGCCAGGGGACCTCCTCAGTGGGGAGAGGGCCCAAGTAGCACAGGGTGAGGACAGAGCATTTCTTAGGCTCAAAGATGTGCTCTTCCAGCAGAGATCAGCCATAACACAATGGAGCAATAGAGTCCCTGCTGAGAGGCAGCTCAGTCCCTAAAATAGGGACAGGATTGCTTTCACAGGCACAGTGACTTACACAGAGCAGAAGCTGGAAGGTGGTGGCCCTTTGCTCTAGTCTCAGGCACAAATATTTAGGAGAGGCAAAGCCAAGCAGCCAAGATTAGCTAAGAAAAAGCCTCCTTAACCCACAGCATTTCCTAAACCAGTTGCCTCTCTGCTCTCAGCATCCCCATCGCCCTCCCAGACAATACTTCCACTAGTGACTCACTGGGATGGAAGACTTTCAGGTTTATAAAGTGCATTCCTCACCAAAAAAGTCTTCCTAGGTACTTAAGGAATGGTAGGTACTCTGCAAAAAAGATAAGGATTGTCCCTGCTGTAGAGATGAAGGCAACCACAAGGCTACAAACCACAGCAAATTTATTATTCAATATCCAGCACTGAATCACAGCACCAGTCTGGTCCCCCTCCCCACTTACCCCAAAGAAGGGCACCCAAAAGAATGAAATCAAATGTCAACCCATTTTCTTTTCTGGAAGGCCTTGGTTCTTGCAGCTGCTTCCATAGTTCCTACGGATGCAGAAGATAAACCCCTTCTCCCGTCCCTCCCCCAGGACCCAGAGGGCTAGTCTTTCTGGTCCTGGTAAGAGAGAACATGCAGGCAAGAACAGCTGTAAGAGTGTATATGAGCGTGAGTGTGAGTGTGTGTGTAAGAAGGGGGAGGTGGGTAGGAGAGGGGAATGCTGCCTCAGGAGTCCTCAAGAGTCCAATTGTCCAAGAGACATGACCTGGCAATTTTCTTCCAGTAGGGGTCTTGCCCTTTTCCATTAGGGGTAGCTAGCGCTTTGACAGCTCATGGGACAGCCAGTCTAGTCCATCATACAGCCCTGTACCCTGTGTGGCACAGGTTGCTTGGACGTACCACTGTAGGGGAGAAGGGAAAAGTTAGCATCTAGGCAAGGGGTCCATGCTGGGGTATGGAAGACTCAGTTTTCATGCCAGTCTTCACTTTTTAGGCATCCTTTCCCCCACTTCCAATCCCACCTCCACCCCTCCTATTCTCCTGTAAAATTTCCTCCAGTCCCTAGCCTCAGGAAGGAGGGAGGATGAGGGGATACACTCACTGTCCGGCTTCTCAAGCTCTGCAAACCCAACTTGTCAGTCAGCTCACTCACAGGCATGGCATTGGGCATGTCCTGCTTATTTGCAAATACCAGCAACACAGCCTCTCGAAGCTCATCCTCTTGGAGCTTGAGAGGGAAAAAGAGGGTAGGGATGAGATGAGAATTCATACATCCATCAACAGATGTACTGCTACCCTTTCCAAGCGAGGCAAGGCAAACTGCAGGAAGGAAGGAACAAGCTGATCTCAAGCACCTTCTCTCTGCCAGGCCCTGTACTATGCACTTTGCAAATATTATTTCATTTGTTCCTCACAACAACCCTACAAGGTAGGTACTATTACGAATTTTCTATCATATCAATTAGCAAATTAAGGCAATTGAGTGACTTGCCCAGACGACTAGTGTCTGAGGCCAGATTTGAACTAAGGTCTGTCTTCCTGACTCTGGGTCTAGCGCTCTATCCCTTTTACCTCCAACTTGCATCTACAGAGGCAAGAATATTCTATAGTCAGTAGGATACATTATTTACAGCCATCATCTGTAAAATGGGACAGAGTTGTTCTACCTTCCTCACAGAATTGTCATGAACTTAAGACAATATATGAAAAGTGTTCTGTGAATTGTAAAATGCTGTATAAAAGTTAGTTATTGTTTTCACTGTCAATATTCCTCAAACTGGATTCTATATAGAACCCTAGTGATCCACATAATGTGAATAGTTTCTGGGAAAAGAATCTCAATTTGGGTGATATTTTTCCTCACTACAATATTAAATATGAATGTATCAAGAATACTTCTTAAGTGCTATTTTCTCAACGTGAAAATGGATTCAATTTCTTTGATTTTGAGCTAACCTTTTTCTGTAAGTAATTCTATGTCCCTAAGCCAGGTTTTGTGAATTCTTTATATAATTAATATATTTTAAGCCTCACACTGTTCTGTAGTCAAATTGTTTAAGGAAATGCTATGTATAGCTATGTAGCTATAATACAGCTACATCTAATATAGCTAATAATATAATAAAATAAAAATAAAAAAATATTAATCTGAATGAAGTCATGTAGGCCTTTATAATAAGCCTTACCTATTCTTGGTAAATGGGAAAGAAATCTACTTTAACATAATATAAGATACAAAGTACAACCTATTTCTCCTCCTTGGCCAGTATCTCATGTAGATATGACTGAAGGTAAAAAGGTCACCTTTCAAACCTGTTTCAACCGATAACACAGGGTGCAGACCTTCTCTCAATTCTCCCTTGCCCAATCAACACATGAGATTTTTACATCCCAAAAAAGGCAGATCTGCTGGTCTAGACTGTAACCTAGTGTGGAGTTTTCACTGTCTCTGCTATTTCTGACTCATAAGAGAGGTCTCATTCTCCAGTGTGTTCTCTATAGCCCATCTGGCACTCACCATCTTCTGAAGCTCATCAGCAGATTCTTGGACTCTTTCTCTATCATTGCTGTCCACTACGAAGATAAGACCCTAGGGTGGAAAGAAAGAGCAGTTAGCTCAGCCAAAGAAGATGATCCATAGTTCTCTCTTTACCCTTTCCCCTTCCCTTTCTATAACTCTACCCTTATTCATCAATGGATTCAACTGTTCTTCATTCCAAAAATGAAAAACCAAAGAACCTGACTCCCAAACCCAAAACATCGTTTGTGCATCTATTATATGGCAAGGCATTGTGAAGGAAAATATTTCCTACTCTCAAAACACTTATTAATGTAAAGGGACAGGTATACCAAAATGGTATGAGGAAGAATTTCATCAATGCCATTTATTGGTGACACAAGCAAAAACTATGGGAACCCAAAAAGAAAAATTACATATGGCTGGAGAGATCAGAGAAAGCTTCATAGATAAGTAGGTATTATTTGAGTAAAACCTTGATCAATGCTCAGAATTTCAAAAGGCAGAGGAAAGAGATTGGGGTAGGGGAGGAGGGTGAAAGGATAGGAAAATTCTAGGCCAGGGAATGGTAAGCAGAAGCATTGAGACAGAAAAGCTTGTTCAGGAAACACAGGCTGGGTCAAGGTGGCTAGAATCCAAAAAAGGAACAGTTGAAAAAATGGCTAGAAAGTACAATAAAAGTTCCTTGGGGGCAAGGGCCATTTAATTTTTATCTCTAGCACTTAATACAGTATGTGGCACATAGTAGGTGCTTATTAGATAATAGAGAAATGAATTTTATTCTGTAGGCAATGGGGAATGCCATGGAGATTTTAAATCAAGGGAGGGCTGTTTATGGATGTCTGTTACTGGCCAGACCTTGGTATTAGATCTCTAGACCTCCCAACTCCCTGGCTCACCTGAGTATTTTGGAAGTAGTGTCTCCAGAGAGGCCGAATCTTGTCCTGGCCTCCTACATCCCAGACGGTGAAACAAATGTTCTTATATTCCACTGTTTCCACGTTGAAGCCTGTGAGGAAAGGGAAAAGGGGGGGAAGCCTGGGGGGGAGGAGGGGCGCTGTAATGTGGGCAGGTACATAAAACTCCACAAAAGCAACGGGAGCTCAGCCTGGCCAGGAAAACTTCTGGGAGTCTCCAGAAGTACTAACATGCAGACTTAAAAGAATGAACACAGCAGGGCCTGGGGCTACATCTTCCCCATCCTGCGGAGCCCCTGGCACCATCAGCCAAAGACACCATGACCTACTTTCTCAAAACAGCCGTATTTAGAGTCAGGGTCAGCCCCCAGAGAAGAGATTCAGAGGACTCTCACAATACCCGGGAGCAGATCTGAAACCCTCCTTCCCCTCCTTCCCAGGAGCTCACCTATGGTGGGGATGGTGGTGACAATCTCGCCCAGCTTCAGTTTGTAGAGGATTGTGGTCTTGCCTGCGGCATCCAAGCCGACTGCAACAGAGAGGCAGGGTAATGGATACTGGGTACCGGAGAGTCTCCCAGTGAGATAGGGAGGGAGAGGGCTCAGGATCCGACAAGGGCTCAACGCGGAAAATGCAATGGAAAAGCCACAGTTTCCCTCTCTCCCTCCTTGGAACTGCGATTAGGGGCCATAGGAGGAAGCCTAGGCATTAGAAATCATTCCTCGACCCCCCCCCCCCCAAAGAAAAACATGCACACCCAGGGCCAAACAAAAAACCCCACCCAAAACAGGCCTGTAGATTAAGAAAGAACCCAGGGTAAGAGCACCCATTGGGACAGGGACTGTCTCTCCTGGAAGGTGCCTCTCCAAAGAGACATTCCAGCCAAGTCCAAGAGGCTCGCGTGGGGGTGGGCAGGCGGCCTGTGGGTTAACCCCGCACAGGCCAGCGGGTTCCAGGGCCTGGGCGCCGGCAGGCTTGGGTTACTGCTGCTGCAAAGCGGAGGAGGCTGCAGGGCAGGGCCAGTTGGGCGGCAGGCCATAGCCATAGTTTTCCTCCCCAACCTCGCCCCCTCCCCCCGGGCTTCCAAACAGTGGGGCCCCGAATGCTGGAGAGGGCCCCCTCTTCTCCTCTCTCGCCCTCCACCCAGTGCCTCAGTTTCCTCTCCATCTTCTCTTCCCCCTCCCCCTCCCTCCGGAAAGGAAGCCCGGGGCTGGGCGTGCACCAAGGCAGGGCAGGGTTGGGTAGAGATGCTGCGGTGGCGGCGGGGGCGGCGGAGGGCGTTACACCGTGGGCAGGCAGGGAGGGATGCGGAGGTGTGACGCTGTCCGGGACCTCACCCATGAGGATCCGCATCTGCTTCTTCCCGAAGATCCGCGAGAAGAGCGCGGACACCGTGAGGCCCATGGCTGGGCCGGGGAGGGAGGAGCGGGGAACGGGGAGCCGGGAGCCGGGAACCGGCAGGTTGCTGGGGGGGAAGAAGAACGGCGGCAGCAGGAACCGGAGCCGCCTCCGCGCTTACAGGAGCAGCGTGACGTCACCAAAGAGCTCCGCCCCCGGCCTGGACACGCCCCTGTTCCGCGCACCTTAAAGAGCTTAGAAGCCAAGCTCCTCTTTTTACTGATGAGGAAACTGAGGCCTGGAGGGGAAGTGACTTGCTGGAAGTTACCAGTTTAGTAACTAGCACAGACGGGGTTCGAACCCTGGTCTTCTGACTCCAGATCACTTCTTTCCATCAGGAGAAAGTGAAACGCGGAAGGAAGGCTCCGGAAGAAACCTGGGGCGTTCAGGCCTAGGCTATCTGGGACGCTATATTTTTGTGTTTGTGGCAAGTGAGAGGAAGAAGTTGGGGGTGACTACCAAATTCTCTCAGCATCTCAAGAATATTGTCCCAGAGCCAAGATCTACTGCAACAGCTGAATGACTTCTCTTCCTCATGCCTGCTAGAGCACCCCAAGATTCAGTGTAGCCCACTCTTTAACAAACTCTTGCTTCCATTCTTTCCCAGTGCCACTGCAAAGTAAGGAATGAATTTATGGACACAGTCGTTATTTTCAGGTATCACAACTGTCATACAATAACCACTAAAGATAAAAGATAGGTGAAGCATGTGCTAAGTGCTTTAAAATGTTCCACGAACTGGGCTAAGTGCTAGGAATATGAATACAAGCCAGATAGTCCCTGCTTTCAAGGAGGTGGATTTATTCTGGGAACCCTAATGTCTCCTAATGTCCACATGTAATTTCTCCCCTTTTTCCCACCATGTAAGTATGTGATTATTTAAAAAAGAAATTTCATCTTGCACTTTGTATACCTGAGGCTAGGCACATAGTAATTTAATGCTTGCATTAAATTGACTGCCAGGATAAAGGGAAAGCACAAGATAGGTTTTAGATCATAATCTAGGGGAAAAGAACATATTCAAGTCCAGATGCAATTCCCAGATGTGCTGCTTCCTTTCATCTCATAAAAATACACCCTAAGCAAAAGGACTTTTGAGTTGGAAGGCTTATAAGAAATCATCTAGTTCTCTTTTTTTTTTTTTTATTTTTTTTTATATTTTTTTTAAACCCTTAACTTCTGTGCATTGACTCATAGGTGGAAGAGTGGTAAGGGTAGGCAATGGGGGTCAAATGACTTGCCTAGGGTCACACAGCTGGGAAGTGTCTGAGGCTGAATTTGAAATAGGACCTCCCGTCTCTAGGCCTGGCTCTCAATCCACTGAGCTACCCAGCTGCCCCACTAGTTCTCTCATTTTGCAAATGAGGAAACTTAAGATGAAGAGAAGGTGACTTGTCCAAGATTACACAAGTAGAAAGATATGAGAGGAGAGCTTTCAGTTCAGTCTTAGACTCACAAATTCAGGATTCTCTTCCATTACAGAGGAAACACTAGACTTCAGTATCAATAAACGCTGAATTGAATGAAACTAGAGGTGTGTGGATGGCCAATTTGTAGATTTATAACAGATGACTTTCAAGAGCCACCTGACTATGATGGCTTCAGCTTTCTGAAATTTAGGGATTTGTGGAAATAACTATTATTTATAGTGCTTCAAGGTTTGCAAAGGGCATTGCAAATTTTTCTGATCCTCACAACAACCTTGTGAGGTAGGTACTATTATCAACATTTTTAGATGAGAAATAAGGCAAAGATTAAATGACTTGTCCAGGGTCACATAGCAGAAGTAGGGAGCACAGGCCCCTCACTACTTATCTCCAAACTTTCCAAAGGAGGAAGGGATATTCTTCAAGCACTACAAACCTTTTAAACAATACCAGCATTTATGTAGCGCTTTAACTTTTGCAGTGTATTTTACAAATACCTCATTCTAGTTTTACAAAAACCCTGGAAGGTAGGTACTATTATTATCATCCCCCTCTTATAGATAAGAAATTGAGATGGGAATCGATTTGGAAATTTTTTCTTTATAAGAAACAGTCTTCTGTTAGAAAGAATAGATTTATAGCACCCCCCCCTCCCCGCCCCCCCCCCCCCATCAAACCCCTACAACAAACATGCTCTAGTCCCAGTTCTACTACTTTTAATACCTCTTTAACTTTGGGTAGAAAGACAGTGGATTCAAGCCGAGCCTTGTCCCACACTAGCAAGGCAACTCAAAGGAATCACTTAATCTCCTAGTGCCCAAGGTATTCTCCAAGGGTAGGTATAAAGTGTTGATTTGCCTAAGAAAAAGGTATTCTTCTTCATGAGTTTCATACACCAGTGAAATCACAGGTCTGTTTCCTCCCACTCCCTTTCCCCCCCAACCCATTGGGAATTTCATTTTTTCATTTCCAGTCCTCAGTTTTCTTAGCTGTAAATTCAGGGGGTCAAATTTAGAAGTTTTCTGTTTTCCCTCAGTTCTAAAATCCTCTGTTCCTAGGAGGCGTTGCCACAAACATGCAATGCTGCTGCTGGTTTAAAACAAGAGTTAGTTCTTAATCTGAAATCTACTGACCCTGGAGGGAGTCAGAGAATCTTGGATGAAGAAAAATTACATCTTTATTTTCACTAACCTTTGGTTTCCTTTGTGATCCGGTGTATTTTAATTTACGCATTAAAAAAAAAAGTTATTCTGGTAAGGGGTCCAACGGCCTTCATTAGACTGCCTAAGGGATCCAAGACCCAAAAGCGGTTAAAAAACTGGTGTTCATACGCTGGGCAGGGACGAATCCATTCCCTCTGTAGCAGTCAAGTATATACAGGCCTCTATATTCATTTCCCCAAGATTCGCCACCCGCAAGAAGAAACCCCGAGGAAGCAGACGCCAGCAGGACAAGAAGCAACTGCAGGAATGTAGTTCGATTTCATGGCCCCTCCCAACAAGGTTACAGAGGCCCCGCCCCCACCACCCATGGCCCGCCCCTTTCCCTCTAAGTCCCGCCTCTGCTCCCCGAACTCACGCCTATTCTGAATGCCCACCTGCATTTCCGGCGGACCCGGAAGTGTTGTTGGCAACTAACTGAAGTGGTTACTGAGTTGGGTTCGGAGCTGGAACCGGTCGATCCGAGATTGGGGGGAAAGGGAAAGAGGGACTCCGCGGCGTTTGCTACCTTCGTCAGTCGTCCCACTAGCCCTCGGGGGCCGCGGCCAGGAAAGCTCTCTAGATGGCCGCCTTGGCGGCGGAGATCCCTCAGCAGGAGCGGGCGTGAGATCGGAGCCCTCCAGTCCCCTTCCTCCCCTCCCTCCCCCCCACCCCCGAATCCAGGAGCAGTGACGTCACGGAGCAGCCCTAGTAATGGAGAAGTTTGGCATGAACTTCGGCGGGGGTCCTAGCAAGAAGGACCTGTTGGAGACCATAGAGACTCAGAAGAAGCAGCTTCTCCAGTACCAGGTCCGCCTCAAAGATGTCGTTCGGGCCTATAAGAGCCTGCTGAAGGAGAAAGAGGCCTTGGAGGCCAGCCTCAAGGTTCTCTCTGCGTCTCAGGAGGCCGATGATGCCGGCCTCCCTTCTGTCCAGTCCCCAGGCCTCCCCTTGGCTGAGGCTGTTGATGACCGGTGCTCCACTCACAGTGAGGACAGCACTGGCACTGCCACCAGTCTGGACACAACTGCCAGTCTGACCAGTACCAAGGGTGATATTGGGGTGGAAGAGGAGAGACTGGCAATTGGTCCACCACCTCCAAAGTCTGAGGAAACCAGTGGGTCAGAGAGTGGCATTAGTTCCAGTAGTGGAGATGTGCCAGCTAGCGGTGGGGGGGAGATGGACAAACGGTTACACCAGCTGAAGACTCAGTTGGCCACGCTGACCAGCTCTTTGGCCACGGTGACACAAGAGAAGTCCCGCATGGAAGCCTCATACCAGGCTGATAAAAAGAAGATGAAACAAGATTTGGAGGATGCCAGCAGAAAGGCTGAGGAAGAAAAGAGCCGGCTGGAGGGAGAGCTAAAGGGGCTGCAGGAGCAGATGGCAGAAACTAAAGCCAGGTTGATCACACAGCAGCATGACAGAGCCCAAGAGCAGAGTGATCATGCTTTGATGCTGCGTGAGCTGCAGAAATTGCTTCAAGGAGAGAGGACCTTAAGGCAGGATATTGAGCTACAGCTGGAAGAGACCCGGGAAGCCTTGGCTGGACAGGCCTATTCAGCTAACCAGGTGGAAGGGTTAGAATTACAGATCAAACAGTTGACTGGTGAAGTGGAGGAACTGAAGCATGAGCTGCAGGCTCTTCGAGAGGAGAAGAGTCAGCCAGACCCTCGGCTGGAGGAGCTTCAGGAAGAAGCTGCCCACATTAAAAGCCATTTCCAGGCCCTTTTGCAGCAGGAAATGAGGAAGGTAATTCTCCTTATCTGATTCAAATCTATAGTTACTTAATTTGAGACTAAAAATATTAGATTTTTTCTTCTTTGCAAGCAGTCCACTGTAGTTGGAAGAAGCACTAAATTTGTAATGAGGAGACCTGAAATCAAATCCTCATTGTACCACTTACCAGCTTCGTATCTTTAAGCAAGTTGCTTTAAGTTTAAGAACTCAGTATTCTCTTCTGTATAATGAGGGGTTTGGGCCAAATTTACCTCTAGGGTCTCTTTGTGCTGTCATTTCCTATATTCGTGTGTTTGCACACTTGCATGCTTAGCCAAAATTTCTCATGTACAATCAAGTGGAAAATCCTGGTCTACTTGGTGTTTACAAAAATTACAGAGCATACTTCTAAGGGGATGTGTTTGTGGGTGCTGTCTGGAATGAAGTTGGAGGGCTCTCAGATTCTGGGCATTGACTTCTTAACAGCTGTGTTTAGGAAAACAGTGAAGTTCTGTATTCTTTGTGTGTGGTTGATATTTTTTCAGAAGGAGGCAGTTTCCTTCCATTGTTGTCAATCAGGACTTGTTTTGGAGATGAATGTGCTATCCCAGAATCCTTTTTTGGATTTTATGAGGGTCCCTATTCAGTTCTGACCTTTCTAGGCAGTTTCTGATTAGGGTTGAGGGACAATAAATGACAGATTGAGTGACAGACATAATATGCTAGACATATAACAAACATGTAGGAACTAAAAAGTAGAAGAGCACAATGTGAAGGAACACTCAACAAATGTTCCGTCCTATCATGTGCTAAGGCGCTGTGCCAGGCCCTGGGGTTACAAAAGGAAAAAAATAACATTCCATTTCTCAAGGAACTTACATTCTCCTGGGAAGCAGATGGAAGAAACAATACATGTACACAGATAAATGTGATACAAGATTGTGTTTGAGGAGGGAAAAGGAAAGGTCTAGATTAAGTGATGTAGGAAAATTTGAGAAAGGAGAGAAAGTTTAAATCCAGGTAGATCAGGGAAGGATTCATGGAAAAGGAATCACCTTCAGCTTCCTGAACTGAAGGTGATGCTACTCAGGAAAAAAAAAATTATAGTGCTTTTTGTTTTGACTTGATATCCAGTAATGGTATTGGTGTCCATGTGATTTTTGACATGTCTCAAAAAATGAGCTTAATCATCATTTGGTTTGGCAAGATAATTCGTAGTTTTCAGGGAGTGAGGGCAAACTTGCAGAATGGGAGTAGATAACAGTAATTTTTATTGGTACCTGAATCAATGAAAAAGTTCTCTAAAAGTTCTTCCCAATCCTGCCAGTTGCATCCTGTTTATATGCCCCACTGTCTTCCCTTCCTTTCCTAGAATCAGGTACCAGCTCTGTTCTCTCCTAATTCATCCTTGTTCATTTCCTTGGTTTTTAGACTGCTTTGGCAGAGGAGCAGCTTCTTCAGTATTCTAAGATGGAGGAACAGAGGGTGGCTGCCCTAGAGAACCAAGTCTCAGAAGTGTCTGAGTTGCTGGGCACCTATGAGAAAGCTAAGCAGAAGGACCAGCTGGCCATTCAAAAGCTAAAGGATCGCCTTTTACAGTTGGATATGGAGAATAAGACACTTGCTCTTGCAGCCTCTAGTCGTTCTCCCCTGGACAGCCACAATGAGGAAACCAGCCTGGATGTCAATGTACTAAAGGATAAAATGGAGAAACTGAGAAGGCTGATACAGATTGCAGCCAGGAAGAGCCAGGTGTCTCTGAATATGGAAAAATTGTGTGATATAGAGATGCTGACAAACTCAGATGCTGCTGATGGGGAAAAGGCTACTGCACTCTACTACCAGCAAGAGCTAAAGCAGCTCAAAGAGGAGTTTGAAAGGTACAAAATGAGGGCCCAAGTTGTCCTCAAGAGCAAGACAACCAAAGATGGCAACCTAGCCAAGGAACTGGAGGAAAGCCAGGAGCAGCTTGCAGAGCTGAAGGAGAAGTACATTTCCCTTCGACTGTCCTGTGAAGAGCTGGAACGGCAACATCAACAAGAGGCAGAGAGTTGGAAGCAGGAGTTGGCTCAACTACAGCAGGCCCATCGACAGGAGCTGGAGAAAAGCCAGCTTGATTTCAGGGACCGGACACTGAAACTTGAAGAAGAGCTACACAAACAGAGGGATCGTGCTCTAGCAGTGCTTGCTGAAAAGGACTTGGAACTAGAGCAGCTCCGTTCTGTGGCTTTGTGTTCTGGGCTGCAGGGACACAAGGCCTCAGTGAGCCAAGGGGGTACTGGAGATCTAAGTGACTCAACTCCAGACAGTTTGACCCAAGCTCTGCACTTGGCTGCATCAAACGAACCCACTTTCTTCTTGTATGCTGAACAGTTGGCTCGAAAGGAGGTTGAGATAACTTCCTTGAGGAAACAAAAGCATAAGCTTGAAGTGGAGGTACACCAACTTCAGGACAGGCTAATTGTGGAGGGTGAACAGCACCGAGAACAAGTCTCTGCTCTACAGAGCCACATTGAAAAAAGCATCAGAGACCAAAGCAGGGAGGGGGCCAATCTGGAGTACTTAAAAAATATAATCTACCGTTTCTTAACTCTTTCTGACTCTTTGGGTCGCCAGCAGACACTTACAGCTATATTGACTATATTGCATTTCAGCCCAGAGGAGAAACAAGTAATTATGAAACTCCCAACTAGTAGTATTTGGTGGCCTTCTGGCAAGAGATAAAATTCTTGGTCTTTCCTATTTCTGAACCGTTTTTTATCCCAGGGTTAGTTCTGATACTTTAACCTCTTCTCTTAAAAGTATCATTTCTGTCTTTCCCATACTGGGCTGGGATAGATGACTGCCTAATGCTTCTGGGCCCTGCTGGTGCTGCTGTATTGTGAGAGCAATCTCTGCTCATAGGCTTAAGACTGAATGCCAAATTTTGGAAAATACTAAAATTCTCTGAAATAAAATGTTGTTATCCTTTGCAAGTTCCCAGAGGTAGTTTTGTTTTGGAACAGATAATAAGTTGTTGTTCTTCATTTTTGCAGAGGACCAGTGACATCATGGTGACTTTTAAATGAATTGGATTTAATTGAGACAGAATTGCACAAAGTCATTGGCCTCCCTATCTCTTCCAGAGTCATCAGAAGTCCAGTGGCAAGACAAAAGTCAAGATGACTGTTGATGACTCAGGATGCCATGGATGACTTGGGTGCTTTGATGTCTGACTAAGCTCTCAGAGCTTCATAGCACTTGTTTCAGCCACTGTCATGGCTGGAATAAATTGTTCTCATTCACTCCAAACCTGAAACTTCAGAGAATTTCAGTTTTTATATACTACTTGCTGTTTCTATTTAAGCCCTGTACCTGATATAAGAATCTTAGGAAAATATTCATGAGGGTCTAACTGTAAAATGAATTATCCTGTCTTAAAATCATCAGACAGATACTTTAAAAATAATTTCACTTTTTTCTTTTTCTTTTCCTTTTTTTTTAAACCCTTATCTTCTGTCTTGGAGTCAATACTGTGTATTGGCTCTAAGGCAGAAGAGTGGTAAGGGTGGGCAATGGGCTCAAGTGACTTGCCCAGAGTCACAAAGCTAGGAAGTGTCTGAGGCCATATTTGAACCTAGGACCTCCTGTGTCTAGGCCTGACTCTCAATCCACTGAGCCACCCAGCTGCCCCCAATTTCACTTTCTTAATGCAACTTTATATGTAAAATCCTTAGTCCAATTTTGAGAACTTATTACTAAAACATAATCAAAGCCTGAATTTTCCTCCTAAGTACATTTGGAAGTAATTTATTTACATATGTTTATACTTCGTAGAGAAAACAGTCTAATCCTATTGCCTTCTCAAAATTTGCTGTTCCATTTGGGGCGTATGGGGTATTCAGAGGGGACTAACATCTTTGAAGTGAGAGCTTGCTGAGTCCTTTTCAAGGCTGTTCATCGACCCTTGGTGTCCATCTGTTACCCAACTCTCACCTGTGGCTCCAAGAAGCTGTAGCATACACAGCAGCTACACTGGCAAAACCATCTCAGCAGATGGGCTACACCAGGTTGAGGGTAATTGATAGGCTTCAAATCCACTGGTGAATTTGGGAGCACCTACTTCAAGCATAGGAAGACTTCTCCCAGCAGATAATAAGTTAATTCTACTAGAAAGGTAATCCAGTATCATTGATGCCTTTAACATGATAAAAATAATGTGAGATGACAAAAATTATGTGTTTCTTCATTTTCAGGGGCAGATGGGATTTTGACTCAATCTCCTAGGGTAAGAAATAAGTCTAGAATGGGGATAACGTTCACAGGATTACTTCATTAGATGCATATTTTGCTTATCCAGTCCAAGAATCTTGTGGATTTAGGATTTTGGGACCTTGCAAAGAATACGTGGGTCCTCATAGGTTTTCCTTTGAAAAGTGGAAGTTGGGAAGGAGGGAGGTGTTATGTATATAGCTCACAGGATTAAAAGTATGTTAGTTCCTTTTAGCTGAAAGACAAATATCTAAGTCTTTGTCATCAAAAATGAGTGAATGTAGGCAATTAACTCCCTTGGACAGAGAATTAGCCTTAATACTGAAAATCCCCCCACTAACAACAGTCATTCAGAGGATACAGGAAAGATTCCAGGGTCACAGTCAAGCATTCCTGGAGATAAGTAATTTGGGAAACTTTGAAATTATTGGGTCATTCGTGGAACCAAAGGAAAAGAAGAATGAGAGAGACTTCACAGGTATGACAAGGTGCCTAAGGAAAAGGGGGGGGGGGAGTTGCCAACAAGAACTTTAATTGGTCTCAGCCCAGTTTTACTGTCTTTGGATTCTAACTTCTCGCCTGACACCAGTTTTCTAGCCAAGAACTCAACTAGTCTTTTAAAAAGTTATTGCTCTGGGGCAGCTGGATGGCTCAGTCGATTGAGAGCCAGGCCTAGAGACAGGAGGTCCTAGGTTCAAATTTGGCCTCAGATACTTCCTAGCTGTGTGACCCTGGGCAAGTCACTTAACCCCCATTGCCTAGCCCTGTAACAAATAAAATTAATATAGAAGGAGATATATATATATATATATATATATATATACACACACACATATATATATATATACACATATATATAAAAGATATTAGGGTTTAAAAAAATTTAAAAAAAAGTTATTGCTCTCTTGTTCTTATATCACTTACATTTTCAACTTTATCCCTTGCCTCTTTCTTCCAGAGAGCTATCTATTATAATAATGTAAAAAAAGATGGAATAAAAAATGATTCATCCAAACTAACCAACTCATCAACCAAATCCAATATAGGATGTAGACTTAAAGCTGAAAAGTATCATAAAGGTAATGGAGCCTGACCCACTCATTTTACAGCTGAGGCTTAGAGAGATTAAGTGGTTTGCTTATGGTCATATAGCTAGTGTCAGGCAGGATTTGAGCCCAGGTTCTCCTGATTTCAACTCCAGCACTATAATCTCTGCAAAGAAGGGAGGGAGGTGTATTCTCATATTTCAGTCATAATTTCACAGCATTCAATTTCATTTGTTTTCTTTCCTGTTTCTAGTCATTTGGTATATTTTCTTGGTTCTGCTTAGTTTGAATCAGTTAATGTATTTTCCAATGTTTCTCTATATTGTTCATATTCATCTTTCCTTATAGCAAGTAATATCCTCTTACATCCATGTAACAACTTGGTTAGTTATTCTCCAATTGATGGGCATCTACTTTGTTTCTAGTTGTTTTTTTTTTGCTATGAAAGTTTAAAATAGCACTAAAACTTTTGGGACACCCTATATTTTCATATATGTGGAATATTTCTTTTTTAACGTTGACCTTGTATAAATGTGTAGCAATGGGAACTCTAGGTCAAAAAGTATGGATATTTTGGACACTTTAAGCATATTCCTAAATTGTTTTCTGAAAGATCAGACCAATTTAAAATTCCATTAGTAGGGTACCACCTACTTTTATATCACTTTTAACTTAGAGAAAACCTAAGTCTCTTGATTTATTGGTTTGATTTAATTCTTGTCTATTAAAAGAAAACCATGTTTTATGTATCCTTTACTGAATATATAGTTTCCTTGCTTCCTTCCTTGCTTGCTTCCTTGCTTGCTTGCTCAGCTCTAAGACAGAATGGTAAGGACTAGGCAAATGAGTTAAGTGACTTGCCCATAATCACACAGCTAAAGGAGTATCTGAGGCCACATTTGAACCCATGTCCATTTGACTCCAAGCCTGGTGCTCTATCCACTATGCTACCTAGCTGTTCCTAGTCTAGTTGTTTCCTTCATGCCTCTTTACTACTCATTTCCTATTCTTCTCAGCTCATATTTTTTTAAGGGATTATAAAATGGGAACAGAAGCAAGTTTTTCTGGATCTTGAGGGGCCTGTTGAGTTTCTCTGTTTCTCTCTGGTTGATAGGATCTATTGATTAAATTCTTTATGCTAGGCAGTTATCTGATAGATCATAAGATCATAGAGCTAGAGGGGACCTTCAAGGCTATTGAGTCCAACTTCCTCATTTGATTAATGAGAAAATACAAGTGGGAAATGTTTAATAACATAAAAACATTTCCCACTTGTATTTAATTTGGTTCTGTCTGCTCTTGGATGTTTGCAGGCTCATATAAGCCTCAGGCAGCGAGTGTAACACTTCTGCACTATGCCACATTTGAACTGAAATTGCCCTGGCATAATCAATTTAAGGGGCATCTAGGTGGCAGTGGATGGGACTTAGAGTCAGGAAGAATTAAGTTCAAATCTGCCCTCACACTTATTAATTGTATGACACAGGAGAAGTCACTTAACCTTGTTTGCCTCAGTTTCTTCATCTGTAAAAATGAGCTGGAGAAGGAAATGGCAGTCTGCTTTGGTCTCTTTGCCAAGAAAACCCCAAATGGGGTCATGAAGAGTCATACACAACCCAAACAAATGAGAACAACAAATCAATTTATATTTTAATTTCATATTCTTAATACTTAGTCCCATTTTCAAGAAGAAACTTGGCTATGTAAAATCTTTTGGAGCCTATCAGGGCACACTTTTCCAAGCTTAAAGGACCCTGAACTAATAATAAAGATAGGTGACCGTGAAGAATCCAGGATGAGTTCAGATGGCGCCAGGTGTCTCTGACTTCAGGTAACAATAATGATCAGCCTAGAACAGACATGAAACCCTTCACTTGCCCTAGAACAGGATTTCTTCCATTTTTGGGGGGTGCCATATATTCCTATGGCAGGTCGGTGAAGACACTTTCTCAGAATATTTTTAAATGCAAAAAATAAAATAGCATTATAAAGGAAACCAGTTATATAGAAGTATAGTTACTGACATATAAAGAGAAATTCAAATTCACAGACCCCAGGCTCAGAACTCCCCTGCCCTAGAGCTTTTCTGATGGGGGATTCTGATAGTATGCACCCACTAGACTAGGCCTCTTTCAAAGTTATCCCTATTTTGTCCTCCATCCCTGTGACTGAAATCAGAATAGGCTTTGAGGGTGGGTTGTGGGATGGTTGTACTGCTACAATATCTTCATTGTTGAATTTGAGGTTTTAAAAAGAAAACTGCCTCCCAGTTAAGGAATCACTTGATGTAAAATCCTAGTTCAATATCGAAAGGTACCAACTATTGATTGTAGGACTTTGGCAGACCATTTAGCAAGCAACATAAAGCAGCATTTTCCCCCCCTTTTTGGTCATCTTTCAGAAACTGCATGTACTTCTGATCATTGTAGAAGATTGGAATCTCAGGGGAAAAAATATTTCACTTTAACTTCACTTGGGTCATGGTTCCTCACCAGGTTTCATAGCCTTAGCTCTTTGGAAATTTGAGATTTGGAAAGCGGTGAAAGGGAAATTGCTTGATTAGAGGCTCTCTCCCTCTCTCCACTTCCCTCCACCATGAAGCTTCTCTCCAATTGTATTAAGGCTCTAATTCTGCCCCAAGAGGGCCTATATTTCAAATGGGAATTAGAACAGCCGACCATTAAGTCCACTGAGTGGGTTGAGAATAATAATGATATAGCCAAATCATGGGAAGGGCTGCTTAGGATGAACATATTACCCATTTCCCTTTCTGAGTTAGCTAAATTTCCAGGTCAAGTTACTTTAAGTATTTCCACAGCTTCCTCTCTCATTAAGATGGCCCACTCATTAGGAGATATGGTCCTTTTGCTAGGGAAGGCAATGGAGTTCAAATTTCCAAGTGTGAATATGATTTTCTTTCCTTTTTTTTCCCCCCTCCCTTCTTATAGGGCTTTATTTGGGCATTTGTAAGTAATGTGTCTTCTCCTAGGAAAAGAAAGCCTTCTTAGGAAAGTATGACTGATACTCAGATAGTATTCCTTCCATCTCTTTAAGCTCCCTTGTGGGGATCTCAGATGCTGCCCCTATGTCACTAACTGATCTCACTAAGTACCTGTCTGTTGTGTCCTTCTGGTATAGAGAAATGTTTTAGTTTTATTTACTCCACAGCAGAGATTTGTGGCTCTGAGACCTGTTTTCAAAAAGGTCCATAGGATCATAAGATCTTAGATCTACTTCTGGAAAAGACCTGAGGCCAGGTAATTAATATATATTGGGATATTCCTCTCTTCTCTGTTCCTGAAAATTGTTAATTATGATGCTGAGTGGGCACTTGCAATGTACTACCTTGGGAGTGTAACCACAAAAAATAATATGGTTGGTGCAGTAATGATATTCATTGATAAAAACATAGCAAAAATTAGCATTTTTACTCTTCTAGCACAGTAGTTAGCCAGGCCCTACTGGGCTGAGGCCACTGGGATCAGTAACTTTTGTCAATCCCTGTCCTTTCTCTGTCTTTTTAGTTTGCCCTGGGTTTATTGCTCTGAGGTTACCTGTCTCTTCAAAAAGGACACTAGACTCCTCAGTGCTTCATTTCCACCCCCTCCTCATATTTCCAAGGAACAATTCCATTTTTGGCTGAAGTTAAGGACTCTCTCTAGGAAGGTAGGGGGTGGTAAAAAGTGCCCAGACTACAAATGTGAATCAGATATAGAATAGATAATTTTATTCCCATATAGAAAAGGGCAATACTAAGCAATAAAGGATCATAGAATGATTAGAACAGAACATAGTAATTTATCACTACTAGTACAGATGAGAGGCTAATAGTCAAATTTATCACTACTAGTACAGATGAGAGGCTAATAGTCAAGCCTCATTGGGTCATTTGTAAACAGTTTGTGAGGGATGTTCATTAGCTATTTTATACTTCACCTCTCCCATTCCCAGTCTAGTTAACACCAAAAGGGCTTCTTTACCTTTCAGCTTTACCTGCCCTCTTCTCTTGCTGTTGCAGCTCCACTGGTATTGGTGCTGTGCTGCTCAGGTACTTGAGGGAGAGTTCCATATGTCTTTTAAGATCTCATAGGGCCTCGTACCCCCCAAAAGTTGACAGGCCATGAGTTCACAGTGTGTGGATAGTTGCTTGAGATTTCAGAGTCTGTATACTTTAGTGCTGTCAAGAAGAAGAGTTTGAAGGATTAGAGGGTTCCCCCTCTACCACATCCAGGGTGTTCAGTTTCAACTGTCATTTAAAAGACTTTTGTCACCATACAATATGAACCCCTGAGTCATCATGGCCAGCAGTAAGCAATCTATGCTTTCTCAGAAGTTGAAGTTAATGGGAAATACCCCTTACCCCCTGGCCCATTATGCCTACTTTGAAAGAGGCCCACTCCAAAGTTTCATGGGCTTGACTAGAGCAAGGAGAAGGGAGGAAGCAACTGGACGCTATGGAAGCTGTTAAACTTGAGCTATAAAACCCTTAGTCTTAAAGGTGGGAGGGAAGAAAAACCCTAGTTAAATAAAAATAGTAATAATTTGTATAATAACTTATACAGTCTGATCTTTTAAAAAGTTTAGTTAGCCAACCTGGGAGAAAGCTTTTGACCTACAACTCTACATAATTTTTGAACCAAGTCCCCAATTATAGATGCACCAGTTGGATCAGATGACCTCTGAAAGCCCTTCCAATTCTGAGAGTTCAGAATTCCCAAGAGACTGGGAGGGTGGATGGGTATATATATATATATATATATATACACATACACATAGGCAATAATGGAAAGTAGCTTGGGATTAGTGTTATAAGAATGGTATAAAGTGCTTCAGAAGTTCAGAGGAAGGGAAGAGCCCTTTACAATGTTTGTACTAGAAAGATCCTAGAAGGTTGCACCCATTACAAATGAAAAAAGTAAAGCTCAGAGAAGCCAAATGAACTGTCAAATTTGCACAACTGGCAAATTAGCAAAGTGGCACAAATTTGCACAAGTGGCAAAACTGAGCCCCAAAATTAAGTGTACTGCTTCATAGTCAGGATTATTTCATAATTAACATTTATTGAGCACCTATATTCAAAGCACTGTGCTAGGGGAGGGGAAGTAAGATGCATTAAACACATTTTGTCCCTTTCATATTAAATATAAAACCTACTTGGCTTTTAAAATCCTCTAAACCCCACCTCCTTCCTACCTTTCCTGTCTTCTTATATCTTATGCTTCTACTCCCACCCTATTGCAAGTGATACTGGTATCCTTGCTGTTATTTGAATAAGATACTCCTCCTTCAGATAGGGAATTTTTAATGGCTTTTCCTCATGAATGAAACCCTCTTCCCCCTCATCTTTGCCTCCTGCTTCCCTTGCTTCATTCATTTCCCAGCTAAAATCCCTCCTTTCATAGGAGACCTTTCCCAATCCTGCTTAATTCTAACCTTTTCCCTTTCATGATTATTTTCCATTTATTCTATATGTAGCTTGTCTGTTCATAGTCATTTGCATGTTGTCTCTCTTGTTAGACTATGAATGAGATCTTTGAGTGCAGGAACTATCTTTTAATTTTCTTTGTATCCCCAGTGCTTAGCATAGTGCCTGGCACATTTTAGGCACTTAATAAGTCTTTGTTGACTGCTACAAAAATGTATTGGTAAACAAAATATACTGCTGCATTGGCCACGTCCAAAAGGAATATACTCCTCATTTTGCACTTTGAATCTTTCATCTAGCAACATGTTTCATCATTAGTTCTCTAGAATTGTGGTTCATTATTATATTGATCAGAGTTCCTAAGTCTTTCAAAGTTATTTGTCTTTACGGTATTGTTCTCATTGTATACATTTTTCTTCTGGTTTAGTTCACTTCACTCTGCATTAATTCACATAAATCTTCCCAGTTTTCTCTGAAAACTTTCATCCCCTTCATCATTTTTTATAGCACGATTGTATTCCATTACATTTATGTACTATAACTTATCCAGCAATTCTTCAATTGATGAATACTCTCTCAGATTCCCATTTTGTCACCTCAAAAAGAGTTACATTTTTGTAATCCTTTGCTAGAGTTTGTTTTGCTTAAGACGGATCCCTCTCTTAATCTGTTGTCCTCATAATTCCTCCTTTTTTCTCTCCTAAATCTCTGTGAGTGAAATGTATTTCTATACCCAACTCCATATATATATATACATATATATATATACATATATATATATATATATTCTTTCCTCCTTTGAACAGTATAGATCAAAGTGAGGGTAAGGTGTCAGCCCTTCCTCTTTGTTTTTATGTATCTGCATTTGTGCACTTACTTATGTGAGAAAATTTTCTTTCAATTTCCACCCTATCCCTACACCCAGTATATTTCTTTTCCTTTTAATTTCTATTCTTCTTTTTAAGATCACCAAGACATGAGAACCACTTCCAGTGTAATTAGACTCCCTTCTTGCTGCCACTAATTCTTTGACTTAGTCAACTCCAGGGGACTTCCTATTTCATTCTTCAGTCCAGTTAATTTGGCCTTTTCTCTGTTCCTCACATTAGCCTATATCTCCTGGCCCTGACTGTTCCACATTGCTGGAATGCCTTCTCTCTTTGCTTTTGCCTCTTCAGTTGCTTTCATTTATAGAGCTCTTCCAGGTTTCCAAAGGATTTTACATACATGATCTTATTTGCTCTTCACAACAACCTGTAAAGTAAGCATTATTATTATCCCCATTTTGCAGAGGAGCAAACAGAGGCAGACAGAAGTTTAGTGATTTCACCTGGGTCACACAGCTAGGAAATGTTGGAGGTAGGATTAGAACTCAGGTCTTCTTGAGTCCATCATTCTACGCACCATTTTACCTAGCTGTTCTTTCTTGCTTAAGATTTAAGATTTAAGAGGGACAGCTAGGTGGCTCAGTGGCTAGAGAGCCAAACCTGGAGTCCATATCTAGCCTCAGATTCTTCCTAGTTCTGTGACTCTGGTCAAGTCCCTTAACTCCAATTCCCTAGCCCTTATCACTCTTCTGCCTTAGAACTGACCCTTAGTATACATTCTAAGACAGAAAGTAAGGGTTAAAAAAAAGATTCCGTTCAAGGACAGTCTTCTGAATATATTTCCTAATAGCCCCAAAGTCATTTAATGCCTTCCCTCCCAAACTCTTGTATTTAATGACTTCGGATATATTTATATTCATTCACTTTCTACTTAGGCTGTTTGATTTTTATATGTATTTCTCTTTTTCTTCACTAGAATGTAAATTCCTTTTGGGTAGGGGTTATTTCTTTCTTTGTGTTTGTATCTCCAGCATTTGGCACACAGTAGGTTCTTAATCAATGTTCATTGTTTGATTCAAACATATTTGTAAACATATGGTTTATTGTGATCAAAAACATAATCAGGATACAGTGACATCCTAGGCAGCTTCCCTAGCACACCAAGAATAAAAAAGACAAATGTATAACTTTCTTTAATTTGATGGCTTATCTCTCTTTCATGCATCATTTCAAAAGGCATAAGGGCATTTTTTGTGAATACTGATATTTCCTGGGTGTCAGAAACAGAGTGGAAGGACAATAATAGCTTACATTTATATAATACTGTTTATAAAGCGTACAGTTATAGATGCTTGCCTAGGGAATTTTTTTAGGCTCTTTCCACCTTTGAAAGGGCACAAATAGTAAGCAAGGAAAGAAACAAGCTAATCATCAAATGGTATTTAAATGCCTGGATGCACATGAGACTATGTACGGAGGTTCTGTTGCAAAGAATCCATGTGTCAAAGCATAAAGATGCCCTTTTTCTAGGGTTGATTTTTTTTTCCCCTCTAAAGAACTTGAAGCCATATTTTACCATAACAACCTCAACTGATGAAACAGCATGTTAGAGTGGAAAGTACCCTGAATCCATTGTTATATTATGGAGAATAGAGCTGGAAGCTATATTGTTACATCAAAGCAGAACTCAGGATCATGAAGATCTTTGCATTGTAACAAAAATAGAAGGGAGAATAGGAAGGGAATATTCCACAAAAGAGGTGTCAGAAACATGGCTTAAGTTTCCATTGCAGCCAATAATACTCCTGAGTGTAGTCTCAGTATAGCCTGAACCAGATTAAAATGAAATTGAGAAATATTTAACAAAATAAGTAAAAATACAGTAGGACACAGATAATGTTCATATGTGGTTTTCTGCGGCCACAGGGATCCTTGTGCTTGTGGCCCATTTCTACTTGAGCTTAACTGCTCTGCTTTATCAGACCACCTGTTTTCTCCCCCTCCCTCTACTCTAGATGCAGCTCTTAGAATTGGGGACAGAATGTATGTAACCCCTTATTAGAAAGGCCTGGGTGTTCTTTGAGAGACTTCTCCCTATTCTTGCTTCTCGTCCTGACCCAGATAACTTCAATGTCTGGCCAGACCTCACTGTCCCTCAAGGCTGTTGACTTTCAGCTCCTCTTATAGGCACACCTGCTCATAAAACTCAAAACCTGGATTTATGAAGAAGTAAAAAGAAACAGAGAACTAATGTCAGAGCCCATGGAAAATCACAGTCCTCACCACTGAGCTACTCTGCCACCCAGCAGCCCACACGTCTCACCTAGTGTTGCCCGCCCGGAGCTGCGTTGCATGGCGTTGTCAGTGGAACAGTTCATTCCTCCGCTTCCAGAAGAGAATCTGGACTTTCTTTCATGGAGGGAATCGGCCCCAGAGCTACCTACTAGACAACACTGCATTTGCTCTTCAAAACATTCCATCAAACTAGACCACCTCCACTGCCCAAGCCGCCTCTTACGTGGCCATTTCTGTGGCTCCTGGTGGTACAATGGAGAGAATGCCAGGAAGACCTGGGCTCAAGTCCGGCCTCACATACGTACTGGCTGGGCAACCTCACTCAGCCTTCTTTGCCTTGGTTTCTGCTAAATGAGCTAGAGAAGGAAATGACAAACCACTCCAGTGACTTTGCCAAGAAAACCCCAAATGGAGTCACCAAATGTTGGACACGACAGAAATGACTGAACAAAAGCAACAACACGGCTCCTGACCTCCAAAACAAAAAATACGCAGAGAGATCTTGAGGCATTTTTTTTCCCCTCGTGCCTTGCAAGCATCTATATGCCTAGTTCTGTGCTGGTTTATGGTCCCTTACCATAGTTTATGTACTCTGTTTCCCAGGACTAAGCCTCCTTTCCTTGCCAAGCCTCCTTGCCATTCAGAAAGCCTTGGAGAGGACGACACATTCTCCCCACTCCTCTCTCAGATCACTCCTATTGCCCCACCCCAGGAAATTACAGATGGCTATTCAAATTATCCAGTGCTAGCCTCTGAAACATGGAGAGGATGGAGAATCCACATACCACATCCTTAACCCCTAACCTTCCAACCCTGTACTACTCTATCCTGGGAAGGCAAAAACTACATTTAGATCAATTAGTCACTCATTTTCCCTGTGCTTTACTGTGTCAATCACCCTTGACTCCCTATTCACCCCAACTTTTTCCATTTTATTCGATCCTTACTCTTTTACTCAGATTTCTTTCTAATATTGTCAAATCTCTAAATCCTTGTATATTGCCAGTTCCTTTGGACTCTCTTAGAGTTCAGGAGTCCTGATTTGGGCTAAATATTAAGGAAACCTGTATCTCTACCTCTCTATCTCTCTCCCACTGTCTCCTCTCTGTTCTCTTCCTTTCTCTCCCTCTTTTTCTTCCTTCCCCTTCTCTATTCTCTTTCCTGTAAAGCCTCTCTTGAGAGCCCTTATTACAAGTGATATAATCTCACCACACCATTTATTCTCTATCCTTCTTTGTACTTTGGAGTTCCCAATGCTGGAGTGAGATGGAAAGTAGTTGCTTCTGAAAAATTCTTCTTCAGATTATATTTTTCAGTGTTCCTTTCTTATTGAAAAAAATTGAGACATTTTCTTATCTGCTCTAACACTTTATCCTTTACCTTATGGAAAATAAACTTGCCAGCTTTAGCAGTCATGGATTCTAATTTTGATCTGTTATTAATTGACTCTGGTCAAGTTATTTAACCCTGTTAAGCCTTATTTTCTTCACTCATCAAATAGAGATAATGATAATCTCAGTAATGGCACCAATGGGGTGTGATAGTCAAATCAGATAGTGTATTTGAAAGCCATTAGAAAAATATAAAATTCTATTGAGATAATAGACATGGAAATGGAAAGGCCCAATAAATACCAACATTTTAATGACAATACTGTTCCTGTGATAGCAAAAAATTGGAAACAGTGGGTACTCATTGATTATAAGACTGGCCAGATAAATTGTGGTATATGAATGTAAAGGAATATTATTATACTAAAAGACATGATAAATATGAATAACTCAAAGAATCATAGGAAAGATGGATGCAGAGTACAACCAAGAGAACCAATGATCACAATAACACAGGGTGACCCAAAATTCTGAGTGCAGCTTTAAGTCTAAAATTCTTTAAGATATTATACCTTCAGAAATATAAATGCTATTATCTTTTAAAAGTTTTGAAAGTTTATTTAAATTTCTTTTAAACTTGTTTAGTTTTGAGAATTTTGAAAAAATACATTTTAATTTTAATTTAGAAACAGTGGAGCACCTTGCCATTATGTATTGCATTACTGACAATTTCTGGATTTTCTCATATGAGTGAGGTATAAGAGACTCTCTTGGTCACCTTGGCCACCTGAGCTATCTCCATTGTACATTTTCTTGTGGGGTTGTGTCAAAACTATCATGTATATATCAAAACATTCTTTGGATGATCTAAAAGGATAGGATTGCAAATACAGTAGCTGATGAAAATTTTTACAAAGTCTGAAAATTGATTAGAGTTTTGGCACAAGATAGTAGTTACATTGATTTTTAATAAGAAACAAGAATATTGTTAAAATTTAAATATTTAATCTTTCAAAATTATTTTTTATAAGTGTTATGAGGAAAGTTTGTAGCATTTATACTTGAAATTATTATAGTGTAGAATTGCATTAAGACTTTTCTCCTTCATAAAGGAAAACAATTCTAAAAAATATAAAAGCCCAGGTTGGTTTAATAACCAATTGACTCCAGAGGATCCATTATAAAGTAATCTTCCCTTTTAGTAATAGAGAGGTGACAGACTACAGGTATGGAATGAGAAATGGATTGCCTGACAACATATCAGTTTGTTTACTGTTACTGAAAAATGATAGCAATATAGAAACATTAACATGATATTAAAATTAAAATTAATTAAAATGCTATATGCTATTTTCCATTCTAAGATTCTACATATTCAAAGATAGAATTAGAGGATAAATTTTTGAATTGCTGTTTCCCCTTCCTTTTCCCCCTCTCCCCACTACCACTACTTGCACAAAAGCATTGGTATTTGAAGTGGTTGGTAATATTCCTCCAAGAAAGGGAGAAGCATCACTAGTGTATACTTAGGAAATTTCCTATTTGGCAAGAGCATCATAAGCAAAAAGAAAAAAAAATCCTCTTACCTTCACTATTATTACCTACTCCCTTGTGATAATGGAATTGAGTCCAATGCCTAAGAAGAGAAACTTCTATTTTTATGGTAAACCAGCAACACCTAGTGTCTATACATATTTCAGCAGGAAATTATTTTTAGGTCTAAGGGGAAGAACGGGGGAGGGTTGAGAGGCAGCACAGAAGCTGATTCCAGAGGGAGGAAATCTTTCATTGTTCAGGTAGAAAAGAGATCTCTGAGCTAGGACCCTTCCTGTTTGGACACAGAGATTCCTGGGAAGCAGAACAGGGACTGTTTTACACCTTATTTAGGTTTAGTTCCCAGGATCTGGCATCAGTTAACAATAGGCATCTGCTATATGTATGACACTCTTCAGATGGGATTCAGAGAGGTTATAGCATTACCCTGACTCTGGACGTAGCTGTGTAACTTTGGGCAAATAATTTCTTTTCTTGGGAAAAAAATTAGGGTTTTTATATACCACATCTATGGAAGACTTAAGGATTTTGATCAATGTAAGAACCAAACACAGCTCCAAAAAACTGTAGTTCTCCCTCTCTTGGCAGAAAGGTGATGAACTAGAGGTGCAGAATGAGACACATTTTTAGACATGACTAATGTGTTCATTATTTTGGTTAACTGTACTTATTTGTTATAAGGGAAGACTTATTTTTTTGTGACAGGGCTATGGGAAGAAGTGATGAAGTTGTACTCATGATAAAACAAAAAAAGAAAGAGCATCAATGAACTATTAAAATACATAGAAGAGAACGGAAAGAAGTTCAGAAAGGGTCAGGCAAATAGAATAATGTTGAAAACACTATGATAAAAAATGAACACATTCTTTAAAAAAACAAGCGATACATGATAGAGATTCACAGCATCTTATATGATCATCCTTTTCTGTTCTTTGTATCAGAAAATATTCATGTTTATGAAATTTATAATAATCAAAAATTTAAGAAATAAAACAACAAGTTCAGAATATATCACTTCTGAGTTCTATTTCAAGTACATGTTCCTATACTTTCATTTATTCTAACTCTCTCATTGTATAAATGAACAAATAGAGGCACAGAGAGTAAGGGGACTTGCCTAAGATTATACAGCTGGTAGGTAGCAGAAATGGATTTTGAATCCAGGAACTCTGACTGCAGATCTAGTGAGCTCTGACTTTTAGACATCCAGAGAAGCATAACTAACTTTGGTTCCACCTCCGCTGCCCTCTCTCTCAATTCTATATGTGCTTTTCCTGGTTGATCCAAGGGGTATGACTTCTTTTGGTCTGTGTGGTCCCACACTGTCTCTGAGTATGAGGTATCCATGGGAAAGAATGGCTTATCCAATCTTTGGCCCTTTATTCTTTCAGGATCTCCTATTTCTGGATTATTATTTTTTATTCTTTACTTTATCAAAAACCACTTCGGACCTCCTAGTATTTTAACTGGTCAGAACATAAGATACTAGTTCTTGCCTCTGCTTCTAAATCTATATCCTGATTGGATTGATTCAGTTTTTTGATTTGCCCTGATTGGGTATTGATTTGGTTAGAGGAAGGAAATGGAGAATAAGGTCACTTTGTAGTTGGCCTTCCAAGTTTTTCATATTTTAGTACGTGTGTGGTTTGGGAGAGGGGGACCCTCACATAGCCTTGTAGGTCGCTATTTTTTATGTACATATATATGTAGTGTATATATCTATATATATCATTATGAAACAGGAGGAAGAGAATACAGTGAGACCTCTTCAAGAATACAGAAAGAGTGCAAAAGTGTTATGGTATAGATTCACCTATGAGTGATACATATGCTGTTAAACACTAAACAAGTAAGCTAAAGCATGCATGTGTGTTGGACAGAGATTGGGCTTTGAATCAGAAAGACCTGAGTTCAAATTCTACCTCACTAGTTTGACCTTGAACAAATGACTTCATTTCTCTTAGCCTCAGTTTCCTTATCTGTAAAGTGAAAGAATCAGAGTTGATGACTTAGGCAGCTTTTTTAAAGATGTGTTTGGGGGGCTTGGTCAAGGTGTTGGTTAGTTTTGTCCAATTGTTTTTTAACTTTATTTTTAATATTTTTGTAAGGAGAGGATGGGAGAGGACGTTCTGATTCAGTCAATGAGTCTATTCTTTATGAGCATAATTCAAGGCACCCAGCTGGTCCATTTCCCACTTGGGCTTTAGAACAGGCACAGACATTCTTTAACTGGTTCTAGCCTGTCAACTCTAAGGTGACGAGCAGGAGCCTTTTTGATTGATTGAGGAGATGAAACTTGACTGCATCTAAAAGACACGAAATGGACCATGAGCAGGTCTGGCCCTCATTCCTGCCTGGCTGTGTTCCAAGGAAGAGGCAAGAACATCTGAAAGCCCTTGGTGGGGAGAGAGAGAACACAGGACTTTATTACCCCAGTGGGGTGGCCATAGAATAGCTAGCGAGTAGCGTAGTCCTGCTGGTGCATCTCTGTTAGATCTATTCTTTCCTGTTTTGTGTGAAGTATCGGAGATAAATAATCACTTTGTGAGCCTTGAAGACCGGGAGCCTCAATCCATGCTAAGTTTTGTGGCCAGACAGTCTAGCAGGGAGACCCTTGATGAAAGACCTGAAGGACTTGGCCCATTGGGAGCAGGACATGGATTCATGCAGTGGTTCTGCCATATTTGCACCTTGATGGGGCCAATGTTGTGTAGAAAATGCTTTAAGTGCAAACCCTCCAGGGCAGAAATACTTATAACTTACATTCTTGCTATATCTTCTCAGAAAAGATCTCTTTGCCAAAGCTAATTGGTGTTAATTGGTTAAATGGGAGTGAGCTCAAAGCACTGGCATTTGGCAGCAAGAAGAATACACTAGAATGGGAGCTCAAAGTGGTGGTACAGGCCCTCAGGGTCACCTAGGAGGGACCCTACAGCGCCCTGAAGGGATCAGGTAACTGGTCTTGCCCTGGGAGAATGAATCTAGAGAATTGCTACACTTTGTTGTAAGGGGTAGTTTAATGGGAGGAGGAGGAAGAAAGAGGGATTAAGTGAGGGATTAAATGAGGTTGTTGAATTCCTGCATAGAAAACTAAAATGATTTAAGGCCAGAAGCTAGACTTGGAGGAGATAATAGCTGAACCAGTTAAGGGTCTTGTTGGCACACATTTTCCCTTTTCCTCTGGGTTCCTTTTCATACTTTATTCTTTCTCATTCTCCTTTTGTTTTTTCTTTGGCTCCCTGGAGGTCCCAAGAATTTCAAGGTGGTCCAAACAATTTTTCTCTAGGAATGTTTCACTGTGACACAAGGAAGGTCCCCTTCATTGCTCTTTTCTCTACATGACTGCTGGTAAATGGTGTTTTTTAAAGTTAAAACTAAATTCTCCATACAACATACATTGAGGACTCTGTTCCCCTTTACTCCACACACACACACACACACACACACACACATACACACACATGTACATACATATGTATATATGTGTATATATATATATATGCTTTATAGAGATATGCTCCTGCCATTGCATTTTACTCATAAGTGACTTAATGATCTTCTTTTGGCTAGAATGTGAAAAGCTGAGATGGAAAGGCATGTGTGGGTGTATGATGGAGAGGAGAGGTCTCTGGATTGTGAAACTAATCAGTCACTTGTTTAAGAGGTGGGAATGGGCACAGGAGCAAAATAGATAATAAATGTTTGGCAATAGTGAAATAGTTTCATCTGGGACTTTTGTTGGGGTTAGTGGGACATGGTTCTAGAAAAAAAATCTTGTGATCTTTTGTTCCAGAAGCTCTTTGTATAGTCCCTGGAACCATGCCACCCATTTTTGAAAGCAGCATCCTTTCTTCCACCTGTAATATTCTTTTAGAGCTTGGAGAAATCTTAGATTCTTTGTAGTCAAACTCTCAGTTTCCATATGAGGAAATTGAGGGTAGAAAGGTAAATACAATAACTTGTCCAAGATCACAGATGTAGCTTTTAGATAGAATTAAAACTCGAGTCTCTTAACTCCGAATCAGGTGCCATTTCTGCCACACAAATGCTGAAATATTGATTTTGGGTGTTTGCATGCATATATATATGTTTGCTGTGTCTACATTGGACCAAACATCTGGGTGAAAAGTGGAAAGTTCAATCAACCATCTGGTTGTTTGGTCTATGGGATGTAAATAATGGATGATGGTGAGTTTTTGCCTTGTAGTCTTCAAAGTTATACATCAGAAAGAATGCTTGCCAAAGGGGGAAAAAAGGATGACTAAAGGGATTCCATAGGTTTGGGAATCTGTGACCTTTTATTTCTTTTCTCCTTCTGAAACGTCAGCAACCTAAGAAAGGTTCAAATAGCTCATCTATTTGAAATATTGCCTAAACAGACATATTTAATAGCACTACCTTATACAAATGAGGTCCTAAGGGATTAAGTTATAGTGAGTTGAGATATCAGCTAGAAAAAATGCAACATTCCTGTATGTCCTTGAGCAATCCACCTAACTTCTCCAGACTCTAGTTTTCTCATTTGTAATATTCAGGGAGTCAATCAGATAATGTCTAAGGTCTCTTCCAGCAATAACAACTCCATGAGCCATTATTTATAACAATCGTGTAACAGAAAAACATGACTGTGAGTTTAACATGTAGCCCATTAATTACTTGGTATTACTAAAGAGAGCTAAGTGATGCAGCAGATAGAGCACTAGACTTGGACCAAGGAAGATCTGAGTTCAAATCTTGTCTCAAACACTCACTAGCTGTGTGACTCTGGACAAATCATTTAGCCTCTGATTCCCCCAGTTTCTTTATCTGTGGAATGGGAACAATAAGGGCTCCTACTCCCCCCCTCCCCATGGCTGTGAGAATCAAATGAGATTATAATTGTAAAGTACTTTGCAACCTTAAAATGCTGTATAACTTGACTATGGTTATATATAATTCCTTTTTCTTTCTGCAAATGGATAATAAGATACTATTTTTTTAACCCTTACCTTTTGACTTACTATCAATTCTAAGTTAGAAGAGTGGCAAGGCTAGGCAATTGGGGTTAAGCGATTTACCCAAGGTCCCATAGTTAGGAAGTATCAGATTTGAACCCAGATCCTCCCTCCTAACTCCAGGCCTCTATCCCCTGTGCTATATCTATCTGGCCCCCAGTTTTTGTTGCTTTGGCACATTCTAATGCTGTTTTCCTAGTGTGACCTTGGACACATATTTAAACTTTTCTGGAATTTGGTCTTCTCATTTGTGTTACAAGGATGTTAAACTACATTATTGCTCAATCACTTTTAGCTCTAAGATTTTGACATTTGAAGTACTGAAAAACCCACATCATATTCTAATATTTCATTGTGCAAGGAGGTGACCTTGGAGTCTCCAAGGCTGTGCCAGCAGAGAACAAGCTCCAGTAGTTCTTGCCAATCTAAAAAAGTCTGTTGACAGACTACATGTCTGTCCTTAGAGAGTAAGTTTGGAGAAATCCATTTCTAGATTGGCCACAGAGTGTTTAATTCTACAGGCCCAAAAATTTTGGGGAAAAAAATCTGTTCAGGCATCCAAGGATTGAAATTTGCATTGGCAAAATCACCAGAGCTTGGTCAGTATACAACAAAATCCCCAATTCTTAAACTAAATATAAGAACCCATGTGTATGTTATATGGCAGCTGCCTTGAACTCCACGTAGGGTCAGCTTACCAATGAATCTCAGCTATTTGAGGGCAGAGACTCACTCTAGGTATGTTTCTCCAGTGACATTCATACTCCTAGCACTTATCACAAACTTGAATCTTTGAGGAAGCAAAGTTGACTCCCCAAAGGAGTATGAGATCATAGGATCATAGATGGAAGGATGGAAAGGAGACCTGAGAGGTCATCCCTTTATTTTCACAGATGAGATTACTGAGGCAGCCAGAGGTCAGTCACTTGCCCAAGGTCACATAGCTAATAAGTGGAAGAGACAATTTCCACAGGCTACAAATCTGGTATTTTTTTTTTTTTGTCATATTGTCTTAGATCACAGATTTAGTATCAGAATGGACTTTATGAGATCATCTGAGCTACATTTTTTAAAAACATATTTTGTGTCATGGACTCCTTTAATAATAGCTGGATAGTGTTTAACTATATGCTAGGCATTGCCTGGAAGGAAGGTGCTATTATTTTCCCCATTTAAAGATGAAGAAACTAAGGCAGAGGTTAATTAAGGCAGAGACCTAAGAAATTAAGAAATCCTGATTGAATCCAATCACCTTATTTTACTGTTTAAAACAGTTCAAGACCCAGAGAAGTAAAATAACTTGTCTAAAGGCATACAACTAGTAGTTTTTAAGGTCACATTTGAACCCATGTTTTTACCTTAAATTCAGTTCTTTTCAGTCTCTAATTGTCACTTATCTCTGCTCACAGCAGACTCTTTGTAGACCCTTTTAAGTTATTTCAACCTCTGAATTTTTCCTTCCTTCCTTCCTTCCTTCCTTCCTTCCTTCCTTCCTTCCTTCCTTCCTTCCTTCCTTCTCTCCCTCCCTTCTGCCTTCCCTCCCTCCCTCCCTCCCTCCCTCCTTCCTTCCTTCCTTCCTTCCTTCCTTC
>NC_058134.1:124631931-124648813 GCF_016433145.1 Gracilinanus agilis
CTTTCTTCCTTTCTTCCTTTCTTCCTTTCTTCCTTTCTTCCTTTCTCCCTTTCTCCCTTCCTCCCTCTCTTCCCGCACCCCCCTCCCCTCCTTTACTCTCTAACCCTTCTTTTACCTCATGACAATGTGGGCATCTGGGAAAGCTTCATAAAATGCACTGGGGTAAGCAGCACAAAAGGAACCCTCAAATCAATTTTTAAGTCCTGGCATGGGGTGAGGGTGGGGGAATGGAACTTAAGGCTCCAGAGACAGAGATCCTAGGGTACCATAAGTCTTCTGGGGATATCTTTGTGAGGTGTAGAGAGAGCAGGGAAGGGAGAGCCTAGGAAAGAGCTAACTTGGAATGAATGAGTCAACAGGAGAATGAATTCTATTCAATAGCTTCCTATTTTAAGTTTCTTCTATGCTGCTGAAAAGAAGGTAAATTCTTTCAGCATCCTCTAAATTTCAGCACCTTGAAACAAACTCTGATCATTCTGTCCTAATTAATCTTCCACTTCTTCCCCTAGTTTTTGTGCTCCAAATTTCCTTTTCTTTTTTTCTTCTTTCTTCTCTAAACTCAGTTTAGGGAGGACAGAAGTCTGAATCATCATTTGAGTGTAGCTGAGGACATATACATCCTTTGAGCAATGTCATTTTTGCTGCAGAAAAGATATTTTTTAAAGTGCCTGACTTGGGGGACCAGAAAAAGGGAAAAGAAGGTTACATAATGAGAACTGCTTAGCCTTAATTTAGAATGTAGTGAGGAATGTTCCATTTTCATTCCCCTTGCCAAACATTTTGAAAATACCTGTCAACATGGAATGAATAATATTGAGAAGAGTCAAAGCTGGTTATTTTTTTAAGGGATGAGGCTATACTACAGCATATTGTTTCTAAGGCTTGAAGTAATATTGAGAAGCATAAATAAAATCTTCAGAACCACTAGAAGTACTCACTGGCCTCATTTAGATGAATTTAACCATTCTTACTTAGATTGATCAGGCTTTTAAAAAATAGAATATTTTCATTCTCATATGCAATTAAAAGAAGAAAACTCACAACCATCACATTATGGAAAAAATATGACAGAATAGACCATTAACTCCATTCTATTGTACAAATCCCCTAAGTAATTAGGGACTTAAATAAATAGCACAGCTTAAATTATTTAGTTGACAATCTCTAATAACACCAGCTTTGTAAGAGCACTTTGTTTTTTCTATAAAGGCAAAACTGATTAGTCTGCCACATAAACTAATCACCTGAAAAATTTAATTCCCACAATAATATTTGTTATTACTGCAATGTAAAAAGGTAGATTAAACATAGTGTTCTGACACCTTAAATTATTCTGCAGGGTAGCAGTGAAAAACCAATCAGCAGGTTCTTCCACTAGGGGGCTGCTGTCCATTGTACTGCCTCAGGAATCTCTTTTCAGAGCCCTGTGATCAGGAATGAATGGTGCATAATCTAAATTTTGTGTACATACGTGGCCAGGAAGCAGTTGTACTCTTCTCTCCCTCCCTTTCCCACTCCCCCTCCCATCTCAAATCCTCTATTTTCAAGCACAGCTGAATTTGAATCATAAATTGAATTTGAATCAACAGACGTTTTCTTTTTTACTCTTTGCTCTCTTTTCCTTGGTAATCCTATCAGCTCCCATTCATTGAATCATATGTTGATGCAGATGACTCATATATGTGAGGTCTAATCTCTCCCCTGAACTCCAGTCTTGTATCACCAGCTTCCTGCTGGATTTCTCCACCTGTGTGTCCCAGGGGCATCTCAAAATCACCACGTGAAACAAGTGAGCTCATTTTATATGCTCCATCCCTAATTCATCCCTTCTCCAAACTTGATCATTTTGAGTGATGACATACTATCTCTCCTGGCACTCAGGTTCTCAATTGCAGAATCATTCTTGACTCTTCCCTCTTCTTCAACCCCCAAATCTAATTAGCTACCACGTCTTCACAATTCTACCTCCACAACATCATTGTGCCTGCCACACATAGTAGGTGCTTAATAAATATTTGTTGATTGGCTATATAATGTGTGATCATGGACCAATCACTTTAGCTAACTTTCCCTGATTTTCTTCAATTTCAAAATGAGGTATATTGGCATTTGCCTGTAATCCCTGCTCTTGGGGAGGCTGAGGTCAGTGGATCACAATACAGTAGGATTAAAACCCATCAGGTATACATAACCAAGTCTTGCATTTGGAGCATGGAGTCATGAGACCACTGAAAGAGGAGCAAACCAACCCAGGACAGAAACAGAGCAAGTCAACATGCTAGTCATCAATAGTATCACCCCTGGTTGTGGCTGCTGTACTTCCAGCCTGGGAGAGATAGGGAGACTAGTTTCCAGAGAAAAAGATAAAATAAAAAGAAAGTCAGGAGATAGGACTAGGTGAAAACTGAGGTTCTTTCCTTCTCTAAATCTAGAACCCCATGAAATAAGGAGGCATCATGGCACTGTGCCAAGAAGGCTAAATTTGAAATAAAAGGTCATGGTTTCAAATCCTGATGTTGCCACAAAGTTAGACAGATAGATAGATGATAGATATATAGAGATAATAGAACATTTATTAATTTGCTTAACTGGTTATTATTATTTATCAACTATGCCAGACATTATGGAAGATGCTAGGGATACAAATGCAAGCAATCAAGTGAAGCCCTTTCTTCTAGAAGCTAATGTTCTAATGTGGGAAAATTTACTTCTTATGTGACCTTGGGCAAGTAATTTTAATTCTCTGAACTTCAGTTTCCTTTTCTGAAAAAATGAGGAGGTAAGACTAGATGATCTCTTCTATTGCCTCTTCCAAATTTATAACTATGAATATGTGAATAGTTTAACAGTTCTTTAGCCTTGAAAGACTTTTAATAGTCTAATCTTTTAAAATAAAATAATAATGAGAATAGCATTTATATAGTCTTTACATAGTGATTTCAAGTTTACCAAAAAAATCTCATTTTATTCTTATAACAACCCTTGGAAGTGGGTGCTATCACCATTCACATTTTTGAGATGTGAAAACTGAGGCAGGCAAAGGTTAAGTGACTTGTCCATGCCACACAGCTAGTAAGAATCGGAAATCAGATTTGTGCTCCGTGTCTTCTTAACTTTAGCTATCCCTATCCAATGTATCACCTAGCTATTTTGAGGTTAGTACTATGCCAAATATTTTCCTGTAATAGAACTTCACATAATTTAAATCTATATGAAGTCTCATTAGTTATTAAGGCTCTTATATTTGATTCTCAGAGGGGAGAAATAAGAGTAGAACATACATGGTTGACTCTGCTATTATTTGCCATACAACCTACCCACCGTGAATACCTTTGAGTTTGGAAAATAGTGTTGTGGAGTGGCTTTAGTCATGCCATGCCCCATTCTTTATTGAAAATGGTCTTGATTTGCCTCTTCTATCATAACACCAATTAATTTTGATCAACCAATTGGGGAGCCCTATTCTAAAGGCTGCCAGTAAGAATAGGAACACCTCCTCATCCACCCACACATAATGCTCCCAATTTTGTGTGCTCCCTACTGAGAAACCTGGCTTCCACCCACATAACATAAGTCAGACTATGGGGCTGAAATGTGTGCCTACCAGCTTCAGGGTTTCTAGGTTGCTATATAGAGTTGGGAAGTTGGGATACAATCCCTCTTTCTCCTATTCCTCTTGTGTTTACCTTACAGAGGGTAACTTTACTTAAGCTTGCTCTTCCCTAATGGTGACAACTGATTTTGTCTCTTGGACACATGGATCTGGTACAAAAATATCAAATTATGCCTCAGGAAGACTTAGGTTCAAATCTGACCTCAGACACTTACAAGCTATATGAACCTGGACAAGTCACTTAAGCCTAACTCTTGCCACTCTTCTTCTTAGAAATGACACCAAGACAGAAGGTAAAGGTTTAACAAAAGTAATTTAAACCTAATAGCTTTTCTGTTTTGAGATGAGTGGTATGAGTGCAGCTAAAACATAGCTAGAGTAGGTCTAGGACAGCTAGGTGGCCCAATGGATAGAGTGCTGGGCTAGGAGTCAGGAAGACTATCTTTCTGAGTTCAAATCTGACCTTGGATACTTACTAGCTGTGTGATGCTGGGCAAGTCATTGAACCCTGTTTGCACCATCTCATTCCATTTTTACAAAATGAGCTGGAGAAGGAAATGGCAAACCACTCCAGGATCTTCCAAGAAAACTCCAAATGGGTCAGAAAGAATTAGATATGACTGAAAAATAATTAAGCAAAAGTTAGCTCTCCACAACAAATCACCACCGTCCAGTGTACTGGGGTTGTCCGGACCAACCAACTATTTAAACCAGCTGTTAACTAAGAGATTAAAAAAACACAAAAATTGAGACGTAACTATATTAATTCTCCTTTTTGCTTGGAGTGGTATTGGTGTGGCCAATAAAAAGCCCATGGCTTTGTCTAAGTTGTTCAGTTGAGCTAAGAAATGGAGACAAAAGTTCAGTTCAGCATCTGCTAGACCCTGAAGGTTCTTGGATGGTCCATCCAGATCCAGTGCTTTTAATGATCATATCTAATGATGTCCGAATCAATCTTCATTAAAGCAAAGAAGGGATAGTCTTCCAAGGGAGCATCAAGGGAAGCCTCTCTACATTCTTTCTTCATACCTACAAGCAGCTATTGGTTCACTGGCCATAGAACAAGAAGAAACCTGAAAGATCAGCTAGTCTAACTCTCACATTTTGTAGATGATGAAACTAAACCAGAGGACACGAAGTAATGTGCCCAAGGTCATATAGAGTTAAAAAAATAATAGATCTGGGATTCAAATTCAGTTCAAGTAACTCCAAATTTCGGGCTCTTTGATTTATATCATGGGGCCTCTCTTATACAATATATATGTCAAGACCTGCTCGACAGTGATCAGGGGGTCCCCAAAAGGTGATAAGGAGGATGATGCCATCAAGGATGAGGGTCTTAGGCTTTGCCTCCTACAACTTTGCACAAATAAACAATGCTAACCATTCCTGCATTCATTTATTCTATGCCATCTTTACTGGACATAAGAAAATAGCAGATCCACTGAATGCCAAAAATGATCATCTGATGTTCCTGGTTTCCATTTCTGTCCAAAAAAAATGGATCTTTGGCTCTTCCCACTGAGTTTTTGTCTTCTTGGTCATCTCTTTGCAATTCTATAGAATCCAGGCTGTTTTGAAAGCAAACTTAATGCATACATAGAAATACAAAATGATGAAAACCCTTTAGAACATAAAGTATAATCATGTAGCAAAGAAAATATTGAAGAGTGTGGGATCCATAGCTAGCCCCGTCACCAAATGATTTTGGATAAATTGGCCTCTCTGGCCTATTTCCTTATGATAGTAAATGGAGATAGAAATACTTGCCTTTCTTCATTAAAATTCTTCTCCAAAGCCTCATTGTGACTTATGGTGACCCTGTGTCTGAGCATAAGCTCTGTGAGGTCCTACCAAGCAGGCAAGGTCTGGCTCCTACCTGATCTCCTCAGATACCCTTCAGATAGGCCTGTGGTGATGGTGTTTACTGATCTGCCTCAGTGGAGAAGATGTCCACACAAGGAACACCTACACTGACAGAGCCATGCCAGAAAGGTTTCCAGCATGTGAACCTGTTTTTATCATTGTTTGTATTCTGGATGTCCATGTGATATGGGAGAGCTGATTAGGAAAAACCTGGGCCAGAAGGGACACCTTCTTCATGAATGACAAGGCTACAGTAATTAGCTTAAAAATAAGAGATTTGGGGGCAGCTGAGTGACTCAGTGGATTGAGAGCCAGGCCTAGAGACAGGAGGTCCTAGGTTTAAATCTGGCCTCAGACACTTCCCAGCTGTGTGACCCTGGGCAAGTCATTTAACCCCCATTGCTAGCCCTTACCACTCTTTTGCCTTGGAACCAAAACACAGTATTGATTCTAAGATGGAAGGTAAGGGTTTAAAAATAAAATAAAATAAAAAATAAAATAAAAGAAATTTATTAATTGAATGCAATTTGGGTTATTGAGTTGAGTGGCTGGGGAGGCAGGAGCAGGTGGAAGGAATACTGCCTCCTCGGGATGGGATTTGGGATACTTATACCCTCTTGACAACAGGGCTGCCGTGACTAGAGATGGCATGATGGTGGGGTGATGGAGTGATGTTTCTGAGACTCTGGGACTAGAGATGGGTCATGTGCTTATGTTCTATGCCTCAAAGTCAAAAGGGGGTGAATTGAATGTGCCCAGTCTAGGGGATGGTTAGATATCTGAGCTCAAAACAGATGCTTATCAGAAGCAAGCTGGGAGGTGCCTATCTGTGTTCATCAAGAATGAGGGGAGAGGCCAGATGGGATCTTCCTTTCAGCTCAAAGTCACCTTCCCTCAGCACTGCAGGAATGCAGGGAAAATGAATTCTGTACGTACTCTCTGACCCAGGACACCTTTGGGGTCTTGGGGGTGTCTAGGGAAAGCCCATACCCCCATATCACATGGACCGTAGACATGTGAAATTTTCCTTGCCAATGATACTCATTAGTCTGGGGAAGAAGGGCAGCCTCCCTCCCTTGCCCCATGCTCATCCTTGAAATTGGGTGAGTCCCTGATCAGAAGAATGAGGGGCGATGACCGTTTCCTTGATTCCTTCCCGTTGCTAATTGCTTTCTCCATCTCTTATAGCTGCTTGCCTGTTCAGCAGTGGTCTCTGGTCCAGAGGCCTTCAAAATCTGTCTGGGCTTCTGCTTCTATGCTCCTTCTTTGGGTGTTATGTTCTTCTCAGGGCACTAAAGCATCTGCCGAAGGGAAACAGCCTCAGACTGGGAATGAGGGGAAAACTGTTGGCAGCAAGAAGAAGCAATCAGTCTTAGCTTCCCTCAAAAGACTGACACTCCAGCCTGCCTCACCCTGGCTTCCTCCCTTACCTTCAGACCCCCAGGGGAATTTCAAAAGAAAAAAATAAGAAAAGAGAACTACTCCGGAGTCATTCGGTGGGCAGAAACATGGGCCTAGAGAGCATCTTCAGCTTTCTCAAGTTCACTTTGACTTTGAGAATGCTTTATTTTGCAAATATGTGTGTGTATTTCACTGCGTCTGCAGTTTTTAGCATATATTTTCTTACTACGGACCAAAAAAAGGAAAAATAGTCAGAGTGGCAGGTTAAAGGGTATGGTGGGCTGGATAAAAGTCAATTCTATGTTTTTAAAAAATCTATTAAAAAAAGAAACAAAAACAAAACCATGAGCGACAGCCTATTGAGATTTCAGAAATGTCTCTTTCTCACCAGGTGCCCCATGGAAGGTAACCAATTGCCCTCTCCAAGGATGCTTGTGATTGGGCTGTAGTCAGTTTCAGAGTTTGTCTTTAAATCAAATTCCTCTGTAATCATTTTTAATTGGAGCTTTAGCCTGGAGATGCCCCAAAGGGATCAGCTAGGAGCCAGCCCTAGTTTGAGCTTTATTTCAGGGGTTTTTCTTCTCGCAAGGGCCCTTGCCACGCAGTGATCTGTAAAGCGCACCCACTCTGATACAGTTTGAAAAGTGCATTTTGTACTGGGCTCTTTCTTTGATCGAATTAATCTGGGCTTTTTTGTCGTTCTAAATGAGGCCTATGGGCTGACAATGTAGCTGTTTAAAGGGGATTTTAGGGGATAATAGCCAATGCAAATAGTGCCATGAGAATGGTAACTTGCTTTTGCACTTTCAATCACATAATAACAGGCAAGAAAGCTTTTAAAATGAATTGACATTTTGTGGCATGCCATCTGGGATTATTTGGGGGAAAACAGTCCTGAATCATGCGCTTGGGCAGAAGAATGGTACTATGGTCTACTCTTAAGCTGACATGTTTCAGATGGCAACCTTATGCTAACTGGTGCAAAGTGGGCTAGCATTTTGTTTTTTATTATTTCTTTCTCTTGGATTATCTGCAAAAAAATTCTCTTTGATTGCTGGTATTTGGGTTTGAAAAACTTTTCTATTGTTGCAGACTTCAATTCAACCTCCTTGCAGCTGCTGATCCCCTTATTGTTCCAATCGTTATGTAGACGCGTCTCTGATGAATGTAGCCAAGCCTTTTAGTGCCTTAATAGGTGTCTGCATAAAGGTCATTTATCTGGCCGTACTTGTTTTAACAAAAGTTTATACACAAACAACAATTACAGCTAAAACATTCACATTCATCAATTTCCTCCTGATGGGGAATGCGAAAACTCCCTGGAGTATGTCTACGGCCTGAATACACACATATATGTTCAGATATATGCGCCTGGGATGCTCCGAGGGAGAAAAGACTTTATGCGCCCTCAACAAAGGCAAAGTAGAACTGCGGCAGAGAACAGTTTTTAGTTCAGGGCTGGTTCAAGGTGGTTCAGCGTTAATTCCTCCAGAATCGGGCCGCCTTACATGTAAGGTGCTGTGCAAAGTGAGGAAGGGGAGCACATCCTGAATTCCTAATGCTGCGTTTATACTGGCTCTGGAGCGGCTCTATCAGAGGAACCAGAGCGCTGTGAACTGTACTAAAATGGCAAATGTAGCTGCTGCAGCAAAGATGGCTTTGCTGGCAGCACCGTGAGGGAATTACCCAGTTAGGCTCCCTTCTCCTGAATTTCTGAAAAAAAACCAAAACAAAACGAAGGGCTTGTTTTGGGCTCCTACACAAGTCCCCCGCAATAAAAGAAATCAAAGCAAAAAGCACACTGCTTCTCCAGACAAAATTCAACCATATGCTCACGGGAACTCGGGGGGAAAAAAAAGCCAGAGGAGCCATTGTGTATAAACGGCAAGGAGGATAGCGCGGATGATGAAGATGATGAGCTCCTGAAAGAGAAGACTCCACATCCATGGAAAGGCAGAGAGGAGAGTCCACGGGGGCTGTGGCGCTCATCACGACCAACGTAATAGGATCGCCTAGCTCGGGAGAGGTTATATGGAAATCACAATGTGGCTCCGGCCACGTGGGGGAGGGAGGTAGGAGGCCCACCCACTCTGCCTCTCTCCAGCAGGACAGCGCAGAGAATGCCTGTGTTGCCTCCAATAAGTCGGAGACAACACACCCGGCCTTTCTTTTCTCCATTTCGTGATGGCTTAGAGCACCTGTTCATGTCCTCTTCCTGTTTCCCTCACCTCCAACTTGTTAAAGCAATTTGGGCAAAATTAATACAAAATAAGGGGTCTTTGGGGGCATGGGCATATTTCTGAATTTTTTTCTGGTATATCAAGTTCCAAGCTCACTGGTCGGTCAGGTTCAAAGCTCAAGATGAAATTTCCGAGATTGCTTTTCCTTACGATCTTTTTTTTTCCCCCCCTTGACCCTTACTTTCCATCTTGGAGTCAATACTGTGTATTGACTCCAAGGCAGAAGAGTGGCAAGGATAGGCAATGGGGGGTCAAGTGACTTTCCCAGGGTCACACAGCTGGGAAGTTTCTGAGGTCAGATTTGAACCTAGGACCTCCTGTCTCTAGGCCTGGTTCTCAATCCACTGAGTTACCCAGTTGCCCCCACGATCTTATTTTTTATTCTGAATTTAAATACCAAAAATAAGGGCATTTCCGTATAGATAGCAGAACAAAAAATGAGGATCATATATGTGAAACCACAAATCTTCATTTCTCACTGCTTGAATTTTGGGAAAAGATACATAAAAAATTCCACATATTTTCAAAGCTATCCTTCTTATCTGTATTTCCTTCTGTGCATTAAAAAAGTTAATGCCCCCCCCCCCTTGCCATTTCTATTTTTAAATCCTCTCTTCACCTCATACTTTTTCTCAGTTAAAAAACTGAAAGAAAAAACCCCTTTGTAACAAATAAATATAGTTAAACAAAAATGAATGCCCATATACAAAAATGTACATTGCTTTCTGCTTTCTGTACCATGAGTCTATCATCTCTCTATCAGGAAGTGAGTAACAGTCTAGGTTCTCTGGAGAAAAGGTGAATAATTACATCTGTCAAAGTTGGTAAGACCTTCAAAGTTGTTTTTCTCTACAATGTTGTCTTGGAGTAAATTCTTCTCCTTGATCATGTTCACTTAATTCAGCATAGTTCATACTACCCAGGATTCTTTCAAATCATCTTTCATCATTTCTTATAGTGCAATATTATAATTTATTCAGCCATTCCTCAATGATGGACACCTGCTTAGAGTAAAATTATTTCTTCCTGCCTCCCCATCTCCCTTTCAGGATCAAGTTTCATTTATAACTATTCTCTTTCTGTTATTATCATTTCCCTTTTAACTCCATTCTTTATCCCCTTTCCTGACTTGCTTTCTGTTTTAAGTTCAATGTATTTCTACACTAGACTGTGTGTCTGTGATTGTTCAGCCCTCCCTTGTACTTTTCATAAAAGAAAGAGGTTTCTCTGATTCCCACTCTTTCTACCTCTGCCTCTGTATTTGTATACTCTTCTCACATATCCTAATTATGAGAAAGAGCAAGTTATAGCCCCTCCTTTCCTCCTTTCTATGTCAATGTATTCCTTTTATCCTCCCTTTTCTTTCCCCTCTTCACCTGTCAGAACAGAATCAGTCCATCCCCAGGACTTCTGCTTTTTGTATTTAACTCTTTCAATGCCCTCTAAAGATATTAAGATTCTAAAGGGAAACATGTTTCTTCTCATCCTATTAAGATTGTTAATATTACATCCATATAGTCCCATCTAAATGATCAAATAAATTTACCTTTTTAGGTTTCTCTTGACTCTTGTGTTTGTAATTCCTTCTCACTTCTGGTCTTTCCATCAAAAATATATGAAAATTCTTTATTTCACTAAGAATTATTTTGTAATTCTTTAATTCATTAATTTTTCTCCTGGAGGATTATCCTCAGTTTTTTTTCAAGGAAAGTTATTCTTGGTTGTAAGCCTCTCTACCCTTTGTCTTTTGGAATATTGTATTCCACGATCTTTCATTTGTCATAGAGACTACCATGTGTTTTGTGACCCTGAAATGTAAAAAAGTTCTTTAGTATTTGAACTATTTTTTCTGTATTTTTGTCATATTTTTTCTTTGATATAGGAGCTCTGGATTTTTGGTTGTGACATTCCTGCAATTTTATCTTTTGTGATTTTTTCCCTCAGGATGTTATTTTTTAATTTTGACATTGTCTTCCTATTCTAGGCAGTTTTTATTTATGAATTCTTGAAATATAGAATAGAGGTCTCTAAAAATGATGGTGTTCGTGGAGTCTAGCAATTCTTAAATTATCTTTTTTGATGTTTTTCAGGTCAGTTGTTCTTGATACCTGATATATTACATTTTCCTTTATTTTTTTAATCTTCTAATTTTGTTCTAATATTTCTGGCTTTTTCATGGAGTCATTGATTGCAATTTGACTTATTCTAGTTTTCAAGGAGTCTATTATATGATTAAGATCTATCACATTCTCATTTTAAAAAAATTATTTTTCCAATTAACAAAAATATTTTTTCTCTTCCCCCTTACCTCCAGTCAGAGGAGGAGAGAATGGGACCTCCTTCTACAAATTTTCAGAGTCAAGCAAAACAAATTCCCACATTGGCAATATCCAAAAATACATGCCTCTTTCTGCATATTGATTCCATCACCTATTTTTCAGGAGGTGAAGAAGTGTTCATAATTGGTCCTCTGGACTAATCAATCATGGTTGATTATTGCATTAATCATAATTTTAAAGTCTTTCAAGATTGCTTATCTTTATTCTGCATCTATTCACTTCATTCTGCATTAGTTCATATAGGTCTTTTAAAATTTTTCTGAAATTATACCCTTCATAATTTCTTACAACAAAATAGTATTCATTATATTCACAAAGAGAGGCATCTGGGTGGTTCAGTGGATAGAATGCTGGCCCTAGAGTCAGGAAGATCTGAATTCAAATCTGGTCCCAGAAATATATTAGTTTTGTGAGTTTGGACAAGTAACTTAATCTCCATTTGCCTCAGTTTCCCCATTTGTAAAATGAGAATAATAATAATGCCCATTTCCCAAGTTTGTGGTGAGAATCAAATGACATGATACAATTTCTGGTACAAGGTAAATGCTATATAAATGTCATCTATAATAATTTATGATTATTCCTCAAATGTTGGATTCTCAGTTTCAAGTTCTATTCCACTACAAAAATATCTGCTATAAATATTTTTTGTACATATCAGTCCTTTTCCCATTTCTTTGACCTCTTTGGTCTAGTAGAGGCATCATTAGGTCAAAGCATATGGACAGTTTAGTGATGTTGGGTGTATGGTTTCAGGTTTTCCAGAATAGTCACTAATGAAGAGTGCATTAGTAAACCTGTTTTCCTGCAGATCCATCTAACATTTATCATCTTCCTTTCTTGACATCTTTGCCAATCTGATGAATATGAAGTGGAACCTAAAGCTTGTTTTAATTTTCACTTCTCTAATTATTAGTGATTTGGAATATTTTTTTCCATGTGGCTCATTGATGGCTTAGATTTTTTTTCATTGAGATCTACCTATTCAAAGTATTTCACCATTCCCCCCCCTTCTAAGTTATTTATTTCCTTCTGATTCCTTCCTTCAGAGCATTTTATTACATTTTTACTCTCCTGTTTAATTTATGTATTTATGTGATTCTTATGGAAAATCTATTTTTTCCTTTTAGTCTCTGCTTGCAGTTGTTATGGAATTATTTTCTCCTTCTTTGGAAGGAGTTTTAGCTCTACAATACATTTTTATTACTTTGCATTTCCTTCCAAATTGGGTCTTTGTATCAGGGTCAAGGTTCACTCCCTAATGCACTTTTTTTAAAAATAATTTTTTATTTTTAGAAAAAATTTCCCTGGTTACATGTCATGTTTTTACTTTACCCTTCACCCCCTTCATCCCCCCCCCCCCCCATCCCCGACTCACCCTCTCTCCCTGTCGTGGCTAATTCGCATTTCCACTGGTGTGGTCAGTCAAGACTTATTTACACATTATTGATAGTTATATGGGTGTGGTCTTTTCAGGTCTACATCCCCAATCATGTTCTCATCAACCCAAGTGTCCACACAGTTGTTTTTCTTCTGTGTTTCTACTCCTGCAGTTCTTCCTCTGAATGTGGATAGTGTTCCTTTCCATAAATCCCTCTGAATTGTCTTGGGTCATTGCATTGCTGCTAGTACAGAAGTCCATTACATTAGATTTGGTGTGGTCTTTTTGGGTCTACATCCCCAATCATGTCCTCATCAACCCAACTATTCTAGCAGTTGTTTTTCTTTTGTGTTTCCCGTCCTGTAGTTCTTCCTCTGAATGTGGATAGTGTTCTTTTCCATAAATCCCTCAGAATTGTTTTGGGTCATTGAATTACTGCTAGTACAGAAGTCCATTACATTCGATTTAACCACAGTGTATCAGTCTCTGTGTACAATGTTCTTCTGGCTCTGCTCCTTTCACTCTGCAACAATTCCTGGAAGCCTTTCCAGTTCCCATGGAATTCCTCAAGTTTATTATTCCTTTGAGCACAATAGTATTCCATCACCAACATATACCACAATTTGTTCAGCCATTCCCCAATTGAAGGGCATACCCTTGCTTTCCAGTTTTTTGCCACCACAAAGAGCGCAGCTATAATATTAAATAAATATTTTTGTGCAAGTCTGTTTATGGTATGAACTTTAGATTTTTTTCTGGAGTAGGTATGTGGTGGTGGAGGGCAGGGACAGACAATATCTGCCAACTTGACTGGAAGTCAGAACTCTAAGATACTTTGGACATCTGCAGTTTATTGGTTTATTGCAGGCAAGTAGGTGATAGGGTGTATTGAGTCTTGGCCCTGGAGTCAGGACACACTAAAATGGTGTCATTGTTGAAAGCTCTGCCTCCAGAGTTCAAAGATCTGGGGCTGGAAAATGGAGAAGGAATTCAGGTGCTACTATGAACTACACAGAGAGTTTCCATCACTGATTTCCTCACTTTTGGAACAGCAGAAGGAAGTAGAAACTGATGGTGTAGCTACTTTTGCTGGATTGTTGAGGGATTTCAAAAGATGAGAAGTTACTGGTTGGGTGGATATTGGCCTGTGGTAATAGTCAATCAGTGTTGTCAATAACAAGTCAACAGTCTATAAGCATTTATGAAGTATTTACTGTGTGTTGGGCAGCTAGGAAGCCCAGTGGATAGAGCACTGAGTCTGGAGGCAAGAAGACCTGAGTTGAAAACTGGTCTCAGACACTAGCTGTCTGACTTTGTTTGCCTCAGTTTCTTCATCTGTAAAATGAGTTGGAAAAGAAAATGGCAAAGCAATCTAGTATCTTTGCCAAAATAAAAGCAAACCCTAAATGGGTTCACAAAAAGTTGGACATGACTGAACAATAACACACGTGACAAGCACTGTTGCTAAGAATGCAAAGAAAGGCAAAAATACAATCCTTTCTCTAAATAAGACTATATTCTAAAAGGGAATATGACATATAAATAACTATATTTACATTTAGTCACTCCTCTACATAGGAGGCATTTAGGAGAGATTTTATGAAGGTAAAAATGACAAGATCTAGCAATAGATTAGATATGTAAAGTCAGTGAGAGGAAGGAGTTGAGAATGACACAGAGGTTACTCAAACCTGGATGACTGAGAAAATGGTAGCACACTCAGTAATAATAGAGAAGTTGGGAAGAGGGGAAGGCTTTGGAGTAAAGATAATAAAGCCTCTTTTGGACTTGCTGAGTTTGAAAACATTCAATTAGAAATACTTAAAAGGCAGTTGGTGATATAGGACTAGAGCTTAGGAGAGAGGCAAGGACTGAATATATAGAGCTGAGAATCATCTGCATAGAAAGAATTGACTCTTAGGGAACTAATGAGATTAGAAGAAGTTATAGAATATACAATAGGTTAGTGAGTGTGACATAGATGAAGCACTAACAAAGGAAGTGAGGAGTGAGTAGGTAGGTTGGAGAAGGACTGAGAGCTATGCCAAGAAACTCTCATGAGGAAAGAGTAGTGAGGAAGAAAAGATGATTTGTGGTGTCAAATGCTGCAGAGTTCAAGAAGGAAAGAGCCATCTTGGTAACTTTGAAATGGTCAATTCCATATGAATTATAGGATCAGAAGCCTATATGTAGAGGGTTTAGAAGAGTGAGAGGAGAGGCAGTGGAGGCACTTAGCATAAATGCTTTATCAAAGAGTTTAGATGCAAAGTAGAGGTAGGTTCAATTTTTTTTTTTAAAGAATACAGATGTTTGTAGGTATAAGGGAAGAGACCAATAGATTTGGAGAGATCGAAGATAAGGTAGAAAATGGGAATGAGATTGGGAACAATCAACTGGAGAGGTCAGGAGAGAAATGGGATGAAAGATAAATGTAGAGGAGTTGTCTTTGGCAGGAAGAGCCTTTTCTTCTGAGACTAAAGAAAATAGAAGGAGAAAATGTTTGAGTGATGTGAGATGAAAAGCAAATGAGAAAGGAGAGTTATTGGCAAATGTCAATGGAAAGTGTGTAGGAGAGATCCTGCTGGGAGGCACGGGAAGGCTATAATACTCATAATGTTTGGTCTGGAATCTCCTCCTCATGTACAGTCATTATTGTATATGCGGTAGTTCAAGGGTTGGTCCAAACTTCTGGGACCAGTACCTATAGTATAGGTATAGGTATAGTATAGTGTAGATACTACCCACAGTACCTATATACTCACCAAAATTATGGGGAAAAGAAATAATAGTAAGAGCTATGGTCAGAACTACTTTAGTTTTTGACAATCTGAATTGTACAAGCTAAACTTGCTTCCCATTCCCTGACTCTAGAATAGGATAAATTGGGGGCATTGAGCACTCAAGAGCATATTGTATTATCAAAACAGATACTTTGGAAATCCACAAAGAAGTCAGGCTCCTTAGGAGGTACCTCTTGGAATTGTAAAGATTTCTGTTTCAATGAATAGTGAAAGCTCTTTCCTAAAACTTCCCTGCTGTTTGGTTTGGTTCTTTTATGTGAATTAGTTTACTTGAACTCTGTACTTTTTCTGCATCTGAGAGTTACGAACTTGCATTAAGCATTCCTGTATTTCAAAATGACAATCTTTGGGAGAACTGCTGTGTATCACTTGAGGGTGGTACAGAGAGCTCAACAAGAGAGCACGGCTGAGATGTTCTGAGTGCGGCTATATTTCAGCTGTTCTGATTGCTCTTGCAATTTGCCACTTGCTTGATTGGTATAGCATAATTTGTTGAATGGTATAATTTGTTCAGGATTATTCAACTATGCCTCTTGTTTGCCTTCATTTGTCATTATATGTCCCTTGGGTGCTTCCAGAGGTGATAGTCAAGCTTCCTGGATAAACTGAAATTAATTTTACCTTAAGGGGCTGTTCACCTGAGTTTTTTAGAATGTCAGAAAATTCATAGCAATTGGGGTGGGTGCTTATTATTTGAGATTCCTATCATGTCATTTTAGGCTAATCGAACATTTCTAGAGATAGTTATAGGGTTTTTTTTGGTCATTGTTGTTTAGCAGAGTTCATCTTTGTTTTGGTCAAGACTTATGAAAAAAAATTATGTCACTGACATCATTATTTCCCAATATACTTTGCTACTCCCTATTCACTGAATTCTCCCTTGTAACAAAGCAAAACAGCTAAGCAATGACAAAGTGACTGCATCTGACAACATACGTAATATTCCATCCCTATAGTCTCTTACATCTCTACCAAGGAGAGGAAAATGTGTTTCATCAGCTGTTCACCAGGACCAAGTCTGGTCATTATAATGTCTTAGTGTTGTTTTTGTTTACCTTATTGGAGTAACTGTGTACATTGTTCTTTTGTCTATGCTATTTTTGTTCTTTATCAGTTTATATAAGTTTTCCTGTATTATTCTGAATTTTTCGCAATTATTTCTTTTCCTTCTTTCCTTCTTTCCTTCTTTCCTTCCTTCCTTCCTTCCTTCCTTCCTTCCTTCCTTCCCTGTCTCTTATACA
>NC_058134.1:124649108-124796498 GCF_016433145.1 Gracilinanus agilis
CTTTCTTTCTTTCTTTCTTTCTTTCTTTCTTTCTTTCTTTCTTTCTTTCTTTCTTTCTTTCTTTCTTTCTTTCTTTCTTTCTTTCTTTCTTTCTTTCCTGCCTTAGAATCAATACTATGCATTATTTCTAAGGCAGAAGAATGGTAAGGGCCAGGCAGTGGGGGTGAAGTGACTTGCCCAGGGTCACACAGCTAGGAAGTGTCTGAGGTCTGATTTGAACCTAGTCTCTAGGCCTGTCTCTCAATCCACTGAGCTACCCAGCTGCTCCACTTTCTTTACTTTTAAAAACCCTTACTTCAGTGTTGATTCTAAGATAGAAGAGTGTTAAGGGTTAGATAATGAGGATTGAGTGACTTGCCCAGGATCACATAATTAGGAGGCTAGATTTGAATCCAGGAATTTCTGCTTCTGAGCCTGGCTTTCTATCCATTGAACAACAATTTCTGACAATGCAATAATGTCATTACATTTATATATACTCCTATTAGTTCAGCCATTCCCTAATTGATAAACACCAACTTTATTATTTTTTTTTTTGCTACCACAAAAAAGTAATGCTATTTATTTTACGACTTAAAGGAGATTATTACTTAGGATCATGGGATTATATTAATCTATAGGTCTGAGAGGGTTTCTTGCTTTTCTTGCCTGGACATTATTAGTTTATAAACTTCCTGAGGGCAGGACCATACCTTATCAATCACTGTTCCCCCCCCTTTCCCCCAGTATCTAACAAGGGCATTTTAGAAATTAATTTAGAAATATATCTACTTTCCCCCTCCTTCTACCCCCTCTATTTGTGTGGTTCACTGAGGTGACTCAGCAAACCTGACTCCTCTTCTGCCTCACCCACTCTTTCTATCAGGAACTGGGGTGACTCCAGGGGTAGGAAGAAGAACATGGAAAGGAAAAGGCAATGGTCAACAACCTTTTCAGTTAAGGTTTTAATTCCATCAAAGAGTCAAGGAGAAAAAAAGAAAGAAAGAGGGAGGGAAGGAAGCAGGGAGGAAGGAAGGAAAGAAAGAAGGAAGGAAGGAAGGAAGGAAGGAAGGAAGGGAAGAAGGAAGGAAGGAAGGAAGGAAGGAAGGAGAGAGAGAGACAGACAGACAGACAGAGAAAGGCTCCTGGAGATTAGAGACTTCATCATTGATGGTCAGGGAAGGTATACACCATTCTTTTATTTTGTTAATGTTGTCAGACATTTTCTTACTGACTTAAATAATAGCATCCCAAAGCATAAGGACATGAAACTCAGCAGAAAAAAATCCTAACAGTCATCAGAGTGCCTCTCCTCTGACTCTGACCATATGTGGCAAGGAGAAAAATATCTCTTGTTATTGTTTTTTATTATTCAGAACTTAAATTTGCATAAATATATAACTTTGGTAAATACAAATGAAATTTTAAGTTTGGTAAAAAAGCAAAGACATAAAAATAAAGACAAAATATAGGAAAAAAGTGTGCATGTTCATGAAATAGTTGAAATGACCTAGGAGACAGAAGCCCAGCCTTCAAATTCTTGCTTTGACATTTAATAGCTATATGACCATGAGTAAATCAAACTTTTTAAAAAATTTTTAAAATTTAAAATTTTATTTTTTAGAAAAAATTTTTCCATGGTGATTCATGTTCTTGTTCTCTCTCCCCTCCCTCCATAGCCAACATGCAATTTCACTGGTTTCTTTATGTGTCATTGATCAAGACCAATTTCCATATTATTGATAATTGTTCTAAGATGGTCATTAAGAGTCTACATCCCAAATCGTGTCCACATCAACCTATGTGTTCAAACAGTTGTTTTTCTTCTGTGTTTCCACCCCTGTAGTTCTTCCTCTGAATGTAGGTAGTGTTCTTTTCCATAAATCCCTTAGAATTGTCTTGGGTCATCGCATTGCTGCTAGTACAGAAGTCCATTACATTCGATTTTACCACAGTGTATCATCAGTCTCTGTGTATAATGTTCTCCTGGTTCTGCTCCTTTCACTCTACATCAATTCCTGGAGGTCATTCCAGTTCACATGGAATTCCTCCAGTTCACTATTCCTTTTTAGCACAATAGTATTCCATCACCAACAGATACCACAATTTGTTCAGCAAGTCCCCAATTGATGGGCATACCCTCATTTTCTAGTTTTTTGCTACCACAAAGAGTGCAACTATATTTTTGTACATGTCTTTCTCCCTATGATCTCTTTGGGGTACAAACCCAGCAATGGTATGGCTGGATCAAAGGGCAGGCAGTCTTTTAGAGCTCTTTGGGCATAGTTCCAAATTGCCATTCAGAATGGTTGGATCAATTCACAATTCCACCAGCAGTGCATTAATGTCCCAATTTTGCCACATCCCCTACAACATTCATTACTCTCTCCTGCTATCATTTTAGCCAGTCTGCTGGGTATGAGGTGATACCTCAGAGTTGTTTTGATTTGCATTTCTCTAATTATTAGAGATTTAGAACACTTTCTCATATGCTTATTGATAGTTTTGATTTCTTTATCTGAAAACTGCCTATTCATGTCCCTTGCCCATTTATCGATTGGAGAATGGCTTGATTTTTTTGTACAATTGATTTAGCTCCTTGTATATCTGAGTAATTAGCCCTTCATCTGAGGTTTTTCTTATAAATATTTTTTACCAGTTTGTTGTTTCCCTTCTGATTTTAGTTGCATTGTTTTTTTGGTACAAAACCTTTTTAATTTAATATAATCAAAATTATTTATTTTACATTTTGTAAATTTTTCTAACTCTTGCTTGGTTTTAAAATCTTTCCTTTCCCAGAGATCTGACAAGTATACTATTCTGTGTTCTCCTAATTTTCTTATAGTTTCTTTCTTTATATCCAAGTCATTCACCTACTCTGAATTTATCTTGGTGTAGGGTGTGAGATGCTGATCTAAACCTAATCTCTCCCATATTGTTTTCTAATTTTCCCAGCAGTTTTTGTAAAATAATGGATTTTTGTCCCCAAAGTTGGACTCTTTGGCTTTATCATAGACTGTCTTGCTTATGTCACTTACCCCTAGTCTATTCCACTGATCCTCTCTTCTGTCTCTTAGCCAGTATCATATTGTTTTGATGACCACTGCTTTATAGTATAGTTTAATATCTGGTACTGCCAGACCACCTTCCTTCATTTTTTTTCATTATTTCCCTTGATATACTTGATCTTTTGTTCTTCCAAATGAACTTTGTTATAGTTTTTTTCTAATTCTGTAAAAAAGTTTCTTGGTAGTTTGGGTATGGCACTAAATAAGTAAATTAATTTGTGTAGAATGGTCATTTTTATTATGTTAGCTCATCCTACCCATGAACAATCAATGTTTTTCCAATTGTTTAGATCTAGTTTTAATTTTGTGGAAAGTGTTTTGTAGTTTTACTTGTATAATTACTGTGTTTGTTTTGGTAGATAGATTCCCAAGTATTTTATATTGTCTAGGGTGATTTTAAATGGTGTTTCTCTAACTCTTCCTGCTGTGATATGTTGGAAATATATAGAAATGCTGATGATTTATGTGCATTTGTTTTGTATCTTGCAACTTTGCTAAAGTTGTTGATTATTTCTAATAGCTTTTTAGTTGATTCTCTAGGATTTTTTAAGTAGACCATCATGTCTTCTGCAAAGAGTGATAGCTTAGTCTCCTCATTGCCTATTTTAATACCTTCAATTTTTTTCCTCTCTAATTGCTACTGCTAGTGTTTCTAGTACAAAGTTAAATAATAGAGGTGATAATGGGCATCCTTGTTTCACTCCTGAACTTATTGGGAAGGCTTCTAATTTATCCCCATTTCATATGATGCTTGTTGATGGTTTTAGATATATACTGTTTATTAGTTTTAGGAAAGAGCCTTCTATTCCTATACTTTCTAGTGTTTTCAATAGTAATGGGTATTGCATTTTGTCAAAGGCTTTTTCAAGCATCTATTGTGATAATCACATGATTTTTGTTTGTTAGCTTGTTAATGTGGTCAATTATGTGGATGGTTTTCCTAATGTTGAACCATCCTTGCATTCTTGGTATAAATCCCACCTGATCATGATGAACAACCCTCATGATCACTTGTTGGAGTCTTTTTGCTAGTATTCTATTTAATATTTTTGCATCTATGTTCACTAGGGAGATTGGTCTGTAGTTTTCTTTCTCTGTTTTTGGTCTGCCTGGCTTTGGAATCAGCACCATATTTGTGTCATAAAAGGAATTTGGTAGGACTCCTATTCTTATTATGTCAAATAATTTGTGTAGTATTGGGATTAGTTGTTCTTTGAATGTTTGATAGAGTTCATTTGTGAATCCATCAGGTCCTGGTGATTTTTTCTTAGGGATTTCTTTGATGGCTTGTTCAATTTCTTTTTCCAATATAAGTATTTTATTTCTTCTGCTGTTAATTTAGGCAATTTATATTTTTGTAAATATTCATCCATATCACCTAGATTGCTATATTTATTGCCATATAATTGGGCAAAATAGTTTTTAGTGATTGCCTTAATTTCCTCTTTATTAGAGGTGAGGTCTCCTTTTTCATCTTTGATACTTTTAATTTGGTTTTCTTCTTTCCTTTTTTTTTTATTAGATTTACCAGTAGTTTGTCTATTTTATCTGTTTTTTTCAAAATACCAGCTTCTAGTCTTATTTATTAATTCAATAGTTCTTTTACTTTTGATTTTATTAACTTTTCCTTTGATCTTTAGTATTTCTAATTTAGTTTTCATCTGGGGATTTTTAATTTGTTATTTTCTAGTTTTTTAAGTTACATGCCCAATTCATTAACCTCTGTCATCCCTAATTTGTTAATATATGCACTCAGTGATATAAATTTTCCCCTTAGAAATGCTTTGGCTGCATCCCATAGGTTTTGGTAAGAAGTCTCATCATTGTCATTGTCTTCAATGAAATTATTAATTGTTTCTATGATTTGTTCTTTCAGTAACTTGTTTTGGAGAATTATATTATTTAATTTCCAATTAGTTTTTGGTTTGCCTTTCCATGTATTCTTACTAATAACTGTTTTTGTTACATTATGATCTGATAAGGTTGTATTTATTATTTCTGCTTTTTTGCATTTGTTTGCCATGTTTCTATGCTCTAGTACATGGTCAATCTTTGTGAATGTTCCATGTGCTACTGAAAAGAAGGTGTATTTCTTTTTGTCCCTATTTATTTTTCTCCATACATCTATTAACTCTAACTTTTCTAGGATTTAATTCGCCTCTATTATCTCTTTCTTATTTATTTTTTGGTTTGATTTATCTAGATCTAATAGGGGAAGGTTAAGGCCACCCAGTAGTATAGTTTTGCTATCTATTTAATCCTTGGGCTCCACTAACTTCTCCTTTAGAAATCTGGATGCTATACCATTTGGTGCATACATGTTGAGTACTGATATTTCTTCATTGTTTATACTGCCTTTTATTAGGATGTAATTACCTTCCCTATCTCTTTTAACCAGATCTATTTTTACTTTGGCTCTGTCAGAAATCATGATTGCAACTCCTGCCTTCTTTTTCTCAGTTGAAGCCCAATAGATTTTGCTCTAGCCTTTTATTTTTACTCTATGTATGTCTGCCTGTCTCGTGTGTGTTTCTTGTAGACAATATATGGTAGGATTTTGGTTTCTAATCCACTCTGCTATTTGCTTCCATTTTATAGGTGAGTTCATCCTATTCACATTCAGAGTTGTAATTATGAAATGTGTATTCCAAGACATTTTGATTCTCTCTCCTTATCCTGCTTTCTTCTTTCACTATTTACTTCTATACCAGTGTTTTGTTTTTAATCAGTTCCCCTGATCCCCTCCCTTATTGCACTTCCCTTTCTCCCCTCTCCCTTCTTATTCTCCTCTTATTCTTCTTTAGGGTCTTTTTAAGCTACCCCCCACCCCTACCCTCTCCCTTCATAGTGTTGCTTCCCTCCCCACCAGTCCTTTTTTTACCCTTCTACTTCTCTATAGTGTGCGAATCAATTCTCTGCCCCAATTGATCTGATTGTTCTTCAGTCTTTAAGTTGATTTCAATGCAGTTAAGTATTAAATATTTCCTCTCTCCAACCTCTTTACCCTTCCAGTGTATTGTTATTCTCCCCTGTTTGCCCCATGCACTTCTTTATGGAATATAAATTTACTCCATTTTGTTTGCTTTCTGATTTTCTTAATATTATCTTCTTTTTCCCTCTCTAGTTTTGTATATATTTATACATACATACATACATATCTATATATCTATATATATCTCGACATTTCATCCTATACAGTTTGTCACTGTTCCCTTTAAACTTCTTCTAGTTACCCTGTTGATAATAACTGTAAAGATGGAGGATGGGACAAAAAGAGCCAGAAGAAGGCTGTTGGTGACAGTTGCTGACAGTTGGGACCAGAGAGAGGATTCTGGGTAATTCTCTGGAGGAGGAAGGAGAAGAAAGAACTTCCAGTGGAGGACTGAGAGAGGGAGGAGGTAGACATCTCAGTCTGGATCCAGTCCTCAGGGCCTCCTGAGAATCTTTCTTTGGACTCTGAAACCCTGATTCCCTGGTCAAAGGCATTCCATTGTTTATCATCCAGCAAGACTTCAATCATCGAGTTAGCTAAGTGTCTGGACTCCATTTTGGGAGCAATCTCTTAGGCTCCTTCCCCCATTATCCAACCTTGCTGAGAGACACTTTCCGGTTTGACTTGCAATTATAGAAAAGGATAGAAATAGGAAATAGAAATAGATACTGAAGGAGAAGGGGTGAGGGGAGATGCTCAGGAGTGAAGGACCCCATAGAAATAGAGATGAGGGCACCCCAGAATCCCCTCTGCCCATCACCCCTTTCTCCAGTCCCTATATTGATATTAATAAAAGCCATTCATTAGTCAGATAGTGTTTCAGAGTGTCTAAGAGACAAGGGGGAGGGGAATCACAGCTTGGTCTGGCTGCCTCCATCTTGAAGCCACACTACCCACTGTGAAGTTGACTGACCTTGGGGGAAACTTGTGTGAACTCCGCCCTCATTCGGAATCGGGTTGGGATACCCAATACCTCATCTTATAGAGAAGCCTCGTCCCCAACTTCTGTGGGGCAGCACGACCATCCAGGTCACCCAGTTTCTGGTGACACTCCCTTAAAGTCTCGGCAGTGCATATTAGGCCCTGAGGGGAGAGCTAGAAGAGAGTCTCCCATATAGACTTTCTTTCTCTCCCCCTTCTATCATAACACTTGGGTACTAGCTCTGTTTATTCTTATATAATAATTTTAAATATTTGCCAATATCTTCTTTTCTTCTAGGGATACAAATCAGTTGAACTTATTGGGTCCCTTAAAGAAAATATTCCCATCTTCCCCCTTCCCTCTCCCCCATCCCCCCTCCAAGCTCTCTTAATTACCTTATGATGATTCTCTTGAGTTCTGTGTTTGGGCAGCAAACTCTATGTTTAAGTATGGTTTTTTCTTTATGAATGCTTAGAAGTCCTCAATTTTATTGAATGACCATACTTTCCTCTGAAAAAATATAGTTAGTTTTGCTGGATAGTTGATTTTTGGTTGTAGACCCAATTCTCTTGCTTTCCAGAATATTATGTTCCATGCCTTCCAGTCCTTCAATGTAGATGCAGCCAGATCCTGTCTTATCCTAACTGTGGTTCCCTGGTATCTGAATGACTTCTTAGCAGCTTGTAATATTTTTTCCTTGGTCTGGTAGTTTTTGAATTTGGCTGTAGTATTCTCGGAAGTTGTCAGTTGTGGATTAAATGTAGGAGGTGATCTGTGGATTCTTTCAATTTCCATTTTTCCCTCTTGTTCAAGAATGTCAGGGCAGTTTTCTCGGATAATTTCCTGTAGGATGATGTCTAAACTTTTTATTTTGTCATGATGTTCTGGTAAACCAATAATTCTTAAATTGTCTCTTCTATATCTGTTCTCCAGATCTTTTGTTGAATCAATGAGGTGTTTCATATTCTCCTCAAATTTTTCATTTTTAAGATTTTTTTATATATTCTTGCTGCCTTGTGAAGTCAATTGCTTCTAGATGTTGAGTTCTATTTTTTAAAGACTGAATTTCATCCCTGGCTTTTTGGTCATCCTTCTCCTTCTAGTCTGATTTTCTTTGTAGATCATCTTTTGCCTTCTTTGCTTCATTTTCAAGCTGGTCAGTTCTGGCTTTTAATACCTTATTTTCTTGTTTTAGTTCATATATTTCCTTTTTCAAATTGTCTTCAGCCTCTCTTGATTGCTTTTTAAGTTCCTGAAGTTCTTGAGTTAATTGAATTTTGAGATCTTCCAAAGCCTCTCTCTAACTTGCTAGAGTTTCTTCCTCTTCTTCTATTTCATTTGCTCTCTTTTCACTTCCTGGAAAGAAGCTGTCATTTGTCATTTCTTCTCTCTCTTTCTGTTGTTTACTCATATTTTTTCCTTCTCTGTTCTGCTAGTTTAAGCAATGGGTTTAATGAGCTTTGATGAAAGATATTCCTGTAGCTGGCAATGGAAGTTTGTAGTTACTTTCTTTGCAGTCTATGGAGGAGGGGTGTTGGAGTTTCTCTGCCCTCTGAAGACTTCTTGTCTGTCCAATTGATGGGATTAAGCCTGTATTGATTGGATTAGTCTGTATTGCTTAATGTGCCCTGAGGCTAAAACCTTGAGAGGGAAAAAAAGTGGAGGGACAAGATGGAGTGTTTTTGCTGAGCTGTCCAGCAGTAGGGTCCCCCTGCTCTGTCCTCCTGTTTGACCTGGTTTTCTTTCCTCTTGAAGCCCTTTGTTCTCTATCTCGGTGTGGTAAAGCCAGGTGGTCTGAGGTTTGACTTCATCTAAGACTCCATCTTCCAAGCATCTTTGCTGTGTTTCTCTGGCTTTCTCCTCCAGCCACCTCCCTGGTGCCTGTATTCAACTCCCCAAGTCCAGCTTCAGCAAGGCCCTCTCTCCAGGTGGGTGTGCCAGCCTGCTTGGAGATTTCAGTGGCCGCTGGAGACTCCCCACAGTATGTGGGGGAGGGGTCCTGGGATTCCCCTTCTTTACCCTTAGACCTGACAGTTCAAGAATTCAAGCCTTTTTCTTGGTGTACCTCTTGAGCTGTCCAGCAGTAGGATCTCCCTGCTCTGTCCCATTGTTAGATTTGGTCCTTTTTCTTCTTGAAGCGCATTGTTTTCTATCTCGGTGTGGAGGTTTTAAGATTTGCTCCATCTAAGCTGCCATCTTCCCAGAATCCCCCTTAACCTAAGATTTGTTCTTGTTCTTGGTCTTGTTCTTGTTCTTGGTCTTGGTCTTCTTGTTCTTGTTCTTCTTGTTCTTCTTGTTCTTCTTGTTCTTCCTTCCTCCTCCTCCTAATGGACCTGATTAGCTAAAGTGTAAACATAATCCTATTCATGGACTATTCTTAAAGAAGTAAATACTATATCCTTGGAAATATAAACAACCCCAGCAACTGAAATAAAAGCCATTTAGAAGATGAGAGTAGTAATTCAGGGAAGAGGCAATTGAGGAGAGGTCATCTAGCAGCTGATGACAATAGCCATTCAGCTAGAAAGAACAAGCAGGAGGCAACTTTGTAGACAGAATGGAGTGACAGCAAGGCAGGAGAGGTTGAGTCAACAAAGCCATGAGAGGTTAATCAGCTGTTTTTTAGGAGCATGTTTTATCTGGCAAGAGTTATGTCTCTCACAAGAAGTATGGGAATCAATGGAATATTGTACTTTCTTGTACATGGGGGATTTTTTTCATTATTATTTATCTTGCTGGCTCATTTAACCAAATGCTATTTGCTTTGGGTTCTTCTGTAGTTGGTCTTGGTCTAGAATAAAGTAACATATTAGTAGGGGCTTAGAGCTTTGAATTTGAATAATGCCACAATACAATAATATGCCAATAATGCCACATACAAGTAGTGGCTGGGTATATTGAGGGAGCCTTGAGGTTTTCTTATGATGTTATAATATGGTGACTCTTCTGTATATTTTTAATAAAAGAAGAAATTTGGCAGTATGAAGAACTTAGAGTCACCTGGAACTTGAGTGAGCTACTTAAGATTCAAGGTCATTAGACTAGTCTTCCTTTTGGATAAATAGTACTGATATCATTTAACCCTGTTTGTCTCAGTTGCCTCATCTGTAAAGTGAGCTGGAAAAGGAAATGGCAAACCACCCCAGGATCTTTGCCAAGAAAACCTCAAATGGGGTTACATAGTGTCAGACCTGACTGAAACAACTGAACAACTCATCAAACCATTTATTGAATCATAGGATTAATAACTCTACATGAACTTAGAAATCATTTACTTCAAGTCCTTCATTTTACAGTTGAGAAAACTGAGGGCAAGAGGGATTAAGGGAATTTCCCAGGTGACACAACTAGTAGTTAGCATAGCCAGCACTTGAATTCATGTATTCTGATGCCAATCCTATGTTTTTCAACACTATGCCAAGCTGCACAATTTACAAATGTTTATAAACAGTCATCCTACTTTTTTCTTTTCATGATGACAAGAAGTAATCAAATGGCTGGCTGTATTGTATTCCACACCAGTGGATATTAGGGCAATTAGAGCTAATTATGCAAAATTATGAATTGAGTATTTTTGGATTATCTCACTAAGTAAAATCATAGTGGCTACAATAAGGTCCAAATTGTATGTTTCTCTTTTTGTCTGGTCTGAGACTATTTCCCTTAAAATTAATAATGAATTCTTAAAATAGCATTCATATTTATCCTATCTATACATTTGATTTGACTGTCCTTGTCTGAAATTTATCTCTCACTTCAAGGTTAAGGTTGGGTACCACTTCTTTTTTTTTTAAACCCTTACCTTTTGTCTTGGAGTCAATACTGTGTATTGGCTCCAAGGCAGAAGAGTGGTAAGGGTAGGCAATGGGGGTCAAGTGACTTGCCCAGGGTCAGACCACTTCTTTTAAGAAGCCTTCCTGAGTCTCCCAACTGAAAGTGATTTTTCCCTCCTCAGATTTTTTTATAGCACTTTATCTGGACCTTTCCCTATAGCCTACCTATAAGAATTAATTACTCTTACCTGGCATTCAAGGACTTCCACAGTTTCCACTCTACTTGTTTATTCAAAGCTCCAACAAATTGAACTGCTCTTTGCTTCCTGGACATGTCTTAAACTCTACTGACTTTGAACCTTGTCATTCAGTTATTTTTCAGTTATATCTTGGCAAGGATACTGGAGTGGTTTGCCATTTCCTTCTCCAGCTTTTTACAGATGGAGAACTGAGGCCAAGAGAGTTAAGTGACTTGCTCAGAGACACATGACTAGTAAGTATTTGAATTCAGATTTGAACTCAATAAGATGAGTCTTCCTGTCGCTAGTCCTGGCACACTATCTACTGTATCACCTAGGGCCTTTGCTTATACTGCTCCATGTGCTTGTAATATCTTTGGTCCTTCTTTGCCTTTAAATTCTTATCACAGCTGAACTATGGCATCTTTTATGAAACTTTTACCCATTTTTCCTTTTTCACTTTCCTTCACTCCCCTTTGGAAGTGCTCTTTTCTATTAAGACTTTGCTTTTCAGCTATCTAATATGCAATTCCTTGTTTAATCCATGGGAGCTGAGGAGTTACTGAAATGAAGTGTACAGAGAAGGAAGAATGAGGTATAGGAAAGAGTCTTCTGAAACATCCACAGCCAAGAGGCATAGGTATGGATGGTGAGCCTGTCAAGGAACCTGAAAAGGAAGATCCAAAGAGGAAGGAGTTTAGAACCGGGAGACATCAGTGTCCCAAAAATCCAGAGGGGAAAGGTTATTCACAGGGAGAGGGTGGTCAGTAATGCCAGATGTAGCAGATAGGTCAAGAAGAATGAGACCTGAAAAAAGACACCATTGGGTTTGGTAATTAAGAGATCATTTGTAATTCTGGAGAGTGTGGTTTCAATTGACTAAAACAGAGAGTGAAATGTAAAGAGATAGAGATGCATGTAAATAGAGAAGTATGTCAAGAGACAGTCACAGAGACAGTGGGAAGGCTTCTGACACCAAATTCAGCATTCTTTTCCCTCTATCATATTGATTGGCATACATATAAATAAGAGGTGAAAGCAATCTAGAGAGGCAGAGAAAGATAGAGAATGGGAAAATGTGTGTGTGTGTGTGTGCGTACATGTGCGTGCGTGTGTGTGTGTGTGTGTGTGTGTATACAGATACAAAAGTGCATTTTCATTAAGTAATATTCTCCTTCTGAGACTTTTAATTTATTGGGTCTAAACACTCTGATTTTATTTATTTATTTTAAAACTCTTACCTTCCATCTTAGAATCAATACTGTGTATTGGTTCCAGGGCAGAAGAGTGGTAAGGGCTAGGCAATGGGGGTTGAGTGACTTTCCAGGGTTACATAGGTAGGAAGTATCTGACGTCAGATTTGAATCCAGGACCCCTGTCTCTAGGTTTGGTTTTCAATCTATTGAGCCACCCAGCTGCCCCATAGCAAATGGCTTTTCAAACTATGCTGCATTTTCATGACATTTTGATGACATCAGTGTTCATCTACTAATATTACTTGTCTCAAAAGGAAGACAAAATTATTTTAATTGCCAGAGATATTCCAGGCAGAAGTAATTTCCACCTTTGTCTTATAGCCAATTAATTTTCAAGTTTCTTCAACATAGTATATTGCAGGAGAAATGTTTTCATTTTGAGTCTTCATGCATCATGGATATTGTTCATTTAAACAGAATTTTTTAAAAAATGCACTTTAAATGCCTTATTTATTAATTCATTAAGCATTTATATAGGCCATATATAAAAGTCTTGCTCATTGCCCTCAAGAAGCTCATATATAATAGTCCAAATCAGAAGAAGATGAATTCAAATCCCTCACCAGAACATTAAATACTTAATTTTACAATTGCAAACACTAATCCAGATTGCAAGTTTATTAAAACTTGCTTGTTCAGAACTGACTTGGGCCATGAGGTTTTGTAACTTGATAAAGGATTTCCAATAATTAAAAATAAAATGTTGAAAAATATTCAACAATGTGGGAGTCTACCAGGCTGTGACAAGTTTTAATTTAGGCACATTGCATTCTTTTGTATTGAGTCTTTCGATAATATTAATTTTCAAGAACATTAAATTCTTTCTAGTGTTCTGAAGCTCATAATTATAATGCATAAAAATAGCTGAATAACCAGGGTAGTGCCAATTATTCTGTCACTCACAAGTAATCAATTATTTTTTGTGCAGTGCAATACATATGATGACTTCACAGAGAGCAATAAGGCACAGCACCTAAATGAAAAATGATTTTTCACATGCAAAGTGAATCATGCCTAAAAACATCATAAAATCATTTGTGAGTTTAGCAATGTCCCTATGAGAGGAGACTGAGTTGTCTATGATTAGGATTGGGTTGTGTACAATTCCATGCCTCCATCTCCACCTTTTAATATGCTGCAGTTCAGAGGCCCAGGAAAATTGGATGTATAATTTGCTTCTGGTTAAGATGATGACACTGTGACAATTGGGCAGGGAAAATGTTTTCCCTTTAGTCCAATCAGGTGGTACCCAGTTCAAGGAGCAAAGTAATAATGGACTAAGACCTTTCTTCTAGATACCCAACTCTTCTGGGCCTCTTCATACAAACCCATCAAAGTCTGCAACACTACTGAAATGTCTTCGTTCAAAAGATAATCCCTGCCACCCATGCTATTATATTGAGACCTACAGTGGCACCCAATCAAGTGGGTCATTGTGATATATTTGACAGTCCATTTTTTTATTTTTTATTTTATTTTATTTTTATTTTTAAATATTTTTCCATGTTTACATGATTTGTTTTCTTTCCCTCCCTTTTCCCCTTCCCCCTCCCAGAGCTGATAAGCAATTCTACTGGGCTGTACAAATGTTATTACTTGACACATATTTCTATATTATCTATTTTTGCTATAGAGAAATCTTTTAAAGCCTAAATCCCAAGTCACATACCCATATATACATGTGGTAAGTGAGGTCATACGTTTTTCTTTTGCATTTCTACTCCCATAGTTCTTTCTCTCAATATGAATAGCATTCTTTCCCATAAGTCCTTTAGGAGTGCTTGTTGCATTGCTACTAGTAGCAAATTCCATTACATTGGATTGTTCCACAATGTTTTACTTTCTGTGTACAATGTTCTCCTGGTTCTGCTCATTTCACTCTGTATCAGTTCACTGAGAATCTCCCAGTTCATATAGAAATCCTCCAGATAATCATTCCTTATAGCACAATAATATTTCATCACCATCATATACCACAATTTATTCAGTCATTCCCCAATCAAAGGACAACCCTTCATTTTCCAAATTTTTGGCACCACAAAGAGTGCTAGCCCATTGTTTTTATTTTAATTTTTGGAAATTTTCAATTAATTAATTAATTAAGAATAGTTTTCCATGGTAATAGAATTCATGTTCTTTCCCTGCCCTCCTCCCACCCCATCCCATAGCCAACATGAAATTCCACTGTGTTTTACATGTGTCATTGATCAAGACCTACTTCCATATTACTGATATTTGCTCTAGGGTGATCGTATAGAGCAGGGGTTGGCAACATATGGCTCTTGAGCCATATCTGGCTCTTTTGAGGGCCAGATATGATGGCTCTTTCTGCAGGAGCCATAAAGTCAATTTTTTTTTCAGCTGCTGTTACAGGAGCGGCACTGTGAGCACTGTACGGCTCTCATGAAATTACATTTTAAAAAATGTGGCGGTTATGGCTTTCACTGCCAAAAAGGTTGCTGACCCCTGGTTTAGAGTCTATATCCCCAATCATATCCCCATCAGCCCATGCGATCAAGCAATTTCTTCTGTGTTTCTATTCCCACAGTTCTTCCTCTGAATATGGATTTTCTCATAAATCCCTCAGAATTGTCCTGGATCATTGTACTGCTGCTAGTAGAGAAGTCCCATTACATTCGATTGTACCACAGTGTATCAGTCTCTGTGTACAATGCTCTCCTGGTTCTGTTCCTTTCACTCTGCATCAATTCCTGGAGGTCATTCCAGTTCACACAGAATTCCTCCAGTTCATTATTCCTTTGAGCACAATAGTATTCCATCACCAACAGATAGCACAGTTTGTCCAGCCATTCCCCAATCAGAGGGCAACCCCTCATTTTTCAATTTTTTGCCACCACAAAGAGTGCAACTATAAATATTTTGTACAAGTCTTTTTCCTTATTTTCTCTTTGGTATATAAACCCAGCAATTGTATGGCTGGATCAAAGAGCAGGCAGTCTTTTAGTGCCCTTTGGGCATAGTTCCAAATTGCCATCCAGAATGGTTGGATCAATTCACAACTCCACCAGCAATGTATTAATGTCCCAATTTTGCCACATCCCCTATTACTTTCCTTTGCTGTCATTTTAGCCATTATGCTAGGTGTGAGTGGTACCTCAGAATTGTTTTGATTTGCATTTCTCTGATAAGAGATTTAGAACACTTTTTCATGTGTTTACTAGTAGTTTTCATTTCTTTATCTGAAAATTGCCTATTCATATCCCTTGCCCATTTATCAATTGGGGAATGGCTTGATTTTTTGTACAACTGATTTAGCTCCTTATAAATTTGAGTAATTAGACCTTTGTCAGACATTTTTGTTATAAAGATTTTTTCCCAATTTGTTGCTTCCCTTCTAATTTTGGTTGCATTGGTTTTGTTTATACAAAACCTTTTAAATTTAATGCAATCAAGATTATTTATTTTACATCTTGTAATTTTTTCTAACTCTTGCTTGGTCTTTCCCAAATATCTGACAAGTATCCTAATTTAATTATAGTTTCCTTCTTTATATTCAAGTCATTCACTCATTCTGAGTTTATGTTTGTGTAGGGTGTGAGATATTGATCTAGACCTAATCTCTCCCATACTGTTTTCCAATTTTCCCAGCAGTTTTTGTCAAATAGTGTGTTTTTGTCCCAATAGCTGGGATCTTTGGGTTTATTATAGACTGTCTTGTGTTATATTGAAACTCTGGGAGCAGAGAGTCTCACCCTTGATTGACAGGTGAGGACTGTTGGATCTTAGAATGTTCCCAGAGGCTGTGAGGACAGGGGAGACAGCGGTTGGCCAAGGCGGGTATAAATACCCTGGCAGCCCTGGCTTTTGGTTCCTTTCACTTCTCCTGAATCTGAGATCTGTGGATCCTGGTCTTTTGGGGATTGGTGACTTGCTTGATAAGCCTTGCAAGATCCTCCTGTCTTGTACCTGACTATCATTGCCAACCTGTACCCAGACCATCTCTCTTCTGATTCTACTGCCCTAGATATTTAGGAATTCAAATCATCTGTAGTTATCTAGGTATCCCAGGGCCTGGGAGGGATCCAGGAAGTGGGCAGGAGAAGAAGAAGAGGGTGGAAAAGGGGTGGATCCTGAAGGCTGTATAGACATAACATCTAGCAGGAAGAAGAAGCTGAAGACATCAAGCAGCAGCTTGCTTACTCTGGTTTGGCTGTGGCCAGGCTGAGCCAGAGGAGCTAACTAACCAGACTCAATTACCTGCCTATAGCTCTGAGAGTTTATTATTATTATCAATTAGTTAGGGTTTCCCAATTCCTCTTTCCATTTCCCAGTACTCCATCTTTGCTAAAATATAGATAAAACTATTCAAGTACCTTCCTGGAGTGGTGGTTTCATAACTTCTCTGGGAAGGGAGTCACGCAGTCAGACAAACTGTTACCAAAGCTAATAAAGCCCAATATCTCTCATCAATCAACCCCAGGTGGGACCTGAAGGGATACCATCCATTGACCTGAAGGATCCTGCCTGGGCACTGTTATAAAGGAGGGAGGTGTTACATCATCTAGCTAGTTGGCAAGCCTCAGTTGATCTTGCACTAGCCACATATCTGGATTCCACTGCTGTCACACAATTACCAGTGGTAGTATCCAGTTTAGATTACCCTCCCTCTCCATCTATCAGCCTATTTATTTTATAACACTTGCTGAGGGCATTTTACCCCAAGTCTATTCCATTGATCCTTCCTTCTGTCTCTTAGCCAGTATCATATTGTTTTGATGACCACTGCTTTATAGTACAATTTAAGATCTGGTCCTGCTAGGCCCCCATCTTTCACATTTTTTTTCATTATTTCCCTTGATATTCTTGATCTTTTGTTCTTCCAAATGAACTTTGTTATAATTTGTTCTAATTCAATAAAAAGTTTCTTGATAGTTTGATAGGTATGGCACTGAATAAGTAAATTAATTTGGGTAGGATTTTCATTTCTATTATGTTAGCTTGTCCTGCCCATGAGTAATTAATGTTTTTTCAATTATTTAGATCTAGCTTTAATTGTGTGGAAAGTGTTTTGTAGTTGTGTTCATATAATTCCTGTATTTGCCTTGAAAAATAGATTCCTAAATATTTTATATTGTCTTCAGTGATTTTAAATAGAATTTATTTTTCTAACTCTTGCTGCTCTGATGTGTTGGAAATATATAGAAATGCTGATGATTTATGTGGGTTTATTTTGTATCCTGCAGCTTTGATAAAGTTGTTGATTATTTCCACTAACTTTTTAGTTGATTCTCTAGGATTCTTTAAGTAGACCATCATATCATCTGCAAAGAGTGATAACTTTGTCTCCTCATTGCCTATCTTAATTCCTTGAATTTTTTTCTTCTCTAATTGCTACTGCTAGCGTTTCTAGCGCAATGTTAAATAATAGAGGTGATAATGGGCATCCTTTTTTCACTCCTGATCTTACTAGGAAGGCTTCTAATTTGTTCCCATTGCAGATGATGCTTGCTGATGGTTTTAGATATATTCTGTTTATTATTTTTAGGAAAGGCCCTTCTATTCCTACACTTTCTAGTGTTTTCAATAGGAATGAGTGTTGTATTTTGTCAAAAGGTTTTTCTGCATCTTTTGAGATTATCATCTGATTTTTGTTGGTTTGATTGTTGATATGGTCAATTATGTGAATGGTTTTCCTAATATTGAACCATCCTTGCATTCCTGGTATAATAGCCCATTGTTTTTGAAGGGGCTAGTGTCCATGTTCTCCCTAGAGAGAGATTTTTATCTTTTTATATTAAGAAATATTAGAGAGGAAAAGGGAAAAAGACAAAAGGCCTATTGTTAAACCAAAGAACAAGTACAGAAGATAGCAGGTCTAGACCAACCAAATGTCACATTATTGCCTTCAGTGTTTTAGATCCTGTTTAAGTTCATAATTTATTCCAATATCATAAACTCATATTTTCCTCTGAAACTCCACCTTCTTATTTGTTAGCATTAATCCTGGGATAATTTAGTAATGCAAAGGGGATATTTAACTCAAATATTATACAAATTTTTTTAAACATTTATTAATAATCATTTTTAACATGGTTACATGATTCATGCTCCTACTTTCCCCTTATTATACAAATTTTTAAAAAATCAAGAAGGGATTAAAGTAAAATAGCAAAAACTCTCACTTCCATTTTCACCAATTGCTTCCTCTCATCTTTTAGTTCTGGGAAGATAGGCATCTATTACTTCCAGCTTTCTGTACTGTCATACAAGCATAGCAGTTTAGATGAGGGTACCAACAGGGTATAAGGATTTGCTTCTCAGATAGATATTGGAATTCAAGTCTTACAAATACTATGGTCTCACTATGGAAAATGTAGTATATCTCAACACCAGAGTCATGAAACATTGACAAATTTAGGAATGGCAAAAAGCCAAGAAGTGGAGGAGAAACTAGCAGCCATTGCTTCTAGTCAACAACAAGCATTTATTAAGCACCTGTTATGTATCAGGCATGGTGCTAAATGCTAGGAATACAAGGAAAGGCAAAAAAATGGTATCATTGTAAAAGGAGGAGCCCACGTCTAAAGGGGAGAGAAGATGCAAATAATTATATAAACAAGGATAAATTGGAGAAGGAAGGCTTTAGGATTAAGGAAGATAAGGAAGAGTTTCTTTTAGAAGGTGGGATTTGGGGGCAGCTGGGTAACTCAGTGGATTGAGAGCCAGGCCTAGAGATGGGAGATCCTAGGTTCAAATCTGGCCTCAGACACTTCCCAGCTGTGTGATCCTGGGCAAGTCACTTAACCCCCATTGCCTAGCCCTTACCACTCTTCTGCCTTGGAGCCAATACACAGTATTGACTCCAAGACAGAATGTAAAGATTTTAAAAAAAGAAGGTGAGATTTGATTTGGGACTTGATGGAGTCCCCAGGAAACCAAGAGATGGAGATGAGGAGAGAGAAAGAGGACCCTAGGCACGAGAAACAGATGATGAAAATGCAGAAACTAGAGGTATTATTATCTCTTTCTATTAAGAGGTATTAGAGAGAAAAAGGAAAAAGACAAGAGACTTAATATAGAGGAACAGCAAGTAATTGTTAAGGAACAGTAAGGAGGCCAGTGTCACTAGACTGTAGAGGATTTGGAGTAAAGTGTAAGAAGACTGGAAAGGCAGGAAGCATTTTAAAATTCAAGCAAAGAATTTCACATGTGATCCTGGAGATTTTAGGAAGTCATTAATTTATTGAGAAGATAGGTGACATGGCCCAACCTGCACTTTAAGTTTCCACAGTTCCCCTAAAAAGATTGATTTGAGTAAAGGATGGACTGGAATGGAGAGAGATTTGAGGCATGGAGAACAATCAGCAGCCTATTGCAACAGTTCAGGCATGAAGTGATGAGGGCCTCCACCAGGTGATCAGAGGAGAGAAAGGGGTATACAGCAAAGAAAGAATGGAAAGTAATTGGCAACTAAATGGATATGAGGTATGCATTTGTGTGTGTATGTGTGTATGTATGTATGTATTTAAGAGGGGAAGAGAAGGAGAGGAGGAGGAAGAGGAAGAGGAAGAGGGGAAAGGGAAAGGGAAGGAGGTGAATGAGGAGGCAGAGAAAAGGAGGGAGGAGTTGAAGATACTATCTATATTTTGAATCTAGGAGACTGGGAGGATGGTATTGTAAAAGATGGGGCACCAGGGATGTTAAAATGTGACCTAAATGGTTTGTGGGTACACACACTGGGTTAAAGGAGAGACAGGACCAACCAGGATAGGGAGACCAGGGTTCACTGCCAAGCTGCTGTTAACTGTCAAGAATGGCAGTTAGGCCAACGGTCACCCAGCTCACTACTGGGCCAGGGTCTATGAAACCAGCAGGCAAGGTAAAGGTTTTTAACAGTTTAATTGTGAGTAACTAAATAAAGATGGGATAGGGGATTCTGCACTTGAAAACCTAAAGGGCAAACCACAGGGCAAGGGGAGGACTTGACTACTCTAATCTAATTGACCTAAGCCAGGCAGGGCCCAAAGGAGCAGTACTGGAGTCACTGGGAAGGCTGCTTCAAACCTGGTTCCAGCCAGGTTTGACCAGCACAGCTAAAGGGCCTGAGGGTGGCTTTGGGGCTCATGGTTATCCAAGGATGATCACAGGATGCCAAGAGCCAAGGTGGTCCAAGGTACCCAGGTAGAGCGAGTGTGCTTGAGATGCTGTCCACCAGATCCCAAACCCCTTCTCCACTTGGAGCAGCTCTGCAGGTCTTGTCCATTTGCTGAAAGCCACCACCACTCAGGATCCCAGAAAATCTGGATGCAGGGTTTCCTTAACTCTGAGATCTCCCAGGGCTAGCAACAGTTTGTGCCAACCACTAATGGAGTCTCTCTCAGAGCACAAGCCATACTTCCTGCTCCTTCATTCCATCTTGGAATACTCCAGCCCTTCCTGCTAGGGCCAACACTAAAAAAATTTGCTAAAAAAATTACTAAATAAACCCTCACAACAATATGCTGAGAGCCATCAAATTTATGTCAGATGACAAGGTCATATGAGGACCCTGAAATCTGAAAGGCAAGATTTACAGGAGGATGGATTCCCACCCAGGTCTCCCTGTATGACTCTTTTGTTACCAACACTCCCTATTTAGTAATTAATATGCCCACTATTTTCCAAGGGAAATACAGAAGAACATTATAGGCTATTACTAGAACCCTTATAAGCCCCTACAAACTCCTAGGAAAAGCCCCACCTTTATATGTAATAATACAGAAATTCCCCTAGAATCTCCCTATAACAAACCAGCAAATAGTGAGTTAATGTTAAAGATTTTAAAACTTTAACTTAGATACACAAGTGCTTGCAAAAACAGGCCAGAATAAGTCTCCAAGTCTCCCCCCTCCCTGATCCCTGATTCAGTAGTTAACAATGGATGATAAATGGAGAAATTATCCTCAAAGGTTGGTATATCCCATTCCAATGACTGGACTGCTTTCTCCACCCCATAGCCAAGGAGACAAGTAAACACACCTTGAAAAGTTGTTAGTAATAAAGTTTTTGGTAACAAGGTTAATCTATGCCTTGTTCACTATCTCCAAGAAAAAACTGATGTTGAATCTGGAGTTTCTATGCCAACCTTATGTGTAATCTCAAAGCATATAAAAATAAACCTCACACAAGGCAGAGTGGAGCAGTATTCATGACGCCTGCCTGGCTGAAGTTCAGACTGTCTCTCATTCATCATGCTCCGATGCTGTCACACCACCTTGAGCCCCTGGACTTGGGGGAACCAATCTCCTGCAATGGTGGCGCGCTCAACAATAATGGTTCAAAAGGTGCTTTGGGTAAAATGGAGAGAAGTAGAAGGAATTAGATACAGCTAAAGATAGCCTCTTGATTCCATATCTCCTTTCTTCTTCATTCCAGTGCTCTCTACCAATGGACTCACCTTCATTTTTTCTCTTTCATGAGATTTCATGTCAAATCTCTTTGAAAATGTCTTCATCCAACCAGATTCCCTGATAGGGATAGCATTATTCTATACTAGACTCTGCACAGGCTTGTGGGTGATGTAGTCACTAAAGAGAGCATATTCCCCTAACACATAAGACCGTGGGATAGTTGGTATGTTTCAGGAGATTCATTTTGAGTATAATTATTTTTTTTTCTCTTTGGAATTTTATTTTATTTTATTTTTTAGAAAAATTTCCCATGATTCCATGATTCATGTTTTTACTTTCCCCTTCACCCCCCCCCACCCCCCATAGCCGACGCACATTTCCACTGGTTTTAACATGTGCCATCGATCAAGACCTATTTCCATATTATTGATTGTTGCATTGGTGTGGTTGTTTCGAGTATACATCCCCAATCATGTCCTCATCAACTCATGTGTTCAAGCAGTTATTTTTTCTTCTGTGTTTCCACCCCTGTAGTTCTTCCTCTGAATGTGAGTAGAGTTCTTTTTCATAAATCCCTCAGAATTGTCCTGGATCATTGCATTGCTGCTAGTACAGAAGTACATTACATTCGATTTTACCACAGTGTATCAGTCTCTGTGTACAATGTTCTTCTGGCTCTGCTCCTTTCACTCTGCATCAATTCCTGGAGGTCTTCCCAGTTCACATGGAATTCCTCCAGTTTATTATTCCTTTGAGCACAATACTATTCCATCATCAGCATATTCCACAATTTGTTCATCCATTCCCCATTTGAAGGGCATACCCTAATTTTCCAGTTTTTTGCCACCACAAAAAGTGCAGCTATAAATAATTTTGTAAAAGTCTTTTTAGCTATGATCTCTTTGTGGTACAAACCCAGCAATGGTATGGCTGGATCAAAGGACAGGCAGTCTTTTAGAGCTCCTTGGGCATAGTTCCAAATTGCCATCCATAATGGTTGGATCAGTTCACAACTCCACCAGCAATGCATTAATATCCACATCCCCTCCAACATTCATTACTCTCCCCTGCTATCATTTTAGCCAATCTGCTAGGTGTGAGGTGATACCTCAGAGTTGTTTTGATTTGCGTTTCCATTTTGAGTATAATCAGAGAATACTTCTTGGAAGAGGAGAGTTTGAACACTCTGGAGGGAAGAGGGATATGATATGATAGCAAAAGATGGATTGGAGTTCAAAATAAGAGGTGAATGGAAGAAGAAAATCAGGTAGGGGGTGAAGTTGAAAAGAAGATTGTCTTGCCTGGAAAGGAGACTGTGATTTATCAAGTTGTGGGATATAAAGACAAGATGGAATAGTCAGTTGATGGAAAGTCATGAAACATATTCACAGGGAGTCAGGTTTGCACAAGAAAGGCATTAATAGCCTTAAATAGACTTCTGACCAGGGGAATGATGTGGTTTGAATCAGTGATATCCCAACCAAATAGAAACGAAGCCATCAAACTGTATGTAAAAATGCCTGTGAGCTGCATATTGACTTAGAAAACCACATAATAACATTATCTATGTTCCATTGTATTTTGTTTAGCTTGTTAAATATTTCCCAATTAATTTTAATCTGATTAGGGACTATATTGGGGAATGTTAGTGGCTGCTATGGGACCCTCAGGCCATGTGTTTGAAACTTCTGGTCCAAATAATACGGAAAGAAGATTTTAACAGGCAATAGTTGGGATATTTTGGAGAAAGGATAGAGAAAAAACAGGGAATACAGTTAGGAAGACATCAAAGATGATTTTAGGCAATTTGTACCTGAATCAAGGATGTGACTATAGGTATTAATGGAATTGTCAGGGCTGTGTTGATGTTAAATAAGTGATAAAAGTCGGATATGACTCCAAAGTAGGGGCTGGGAGGATAATAGTCTTCCCAGTTGACAAGAACAGATGAATTAGGAAATGTGATACTTTAGAGTGAAGGTAATAACTTAGTCTCCCACATGCTCATTTAAAATGTTAATAAACTATACAATTGTGAATTTTATTCTCCTAAATGTAAGAGGAGATGGAAGGAGAGATTAAAATGGAAAGGAGTAATAGAAATTAGCACTGATAATACAGATCTGGAAATTGCTGCTTTTATTATTATGATGATATTTCTCATTTTTATTGTTCTTTGGATTTCAGAAAGAATGGCCTTGGGGCAAATTATTATGCTATTATTATTCTTTTATGTTTAATGTGCTGTGGACAATGTACAAATAGATAAAATGATTGCCTTTTGCAACTGAAAAAAGTATCAGGATGAAAACTCATCTGTAGACTCAGTGAAAGCATTTTTGGGACAACTGTAGTCACAGACAGGATGATAAGGAGGATATATATTTCATCTTGTCCTTACACAATTTTGATTTCTTTTGTTATGTTTCAATATTGTATAATAAGCTTCAGGAGCTTGGGAGTAATGATTATTTGTTATGATTACATCTATTAAATATTATTCTTAATTTTCTCTGAACTAACTTTATATCTGGATGATTATAAGCAACAGTTTTGTCTGGGATGATGGTCTTGTCCTAGGACAGTTAATTTGTTGACTTTTCACAGGTATTTTGGTGTTTGTATTTGTAATACAAGAATTCATCATCTGTTAGTTTATGAAAGTTGTCAAGCTTCTGTTGTATAATTCTGTCCCTGTGTTTAATGAATACTGCATAAATTTTTGTTAGGATACTTTCCACATGTGTCAAAGTTTATCCTAAAGTTCTAGACACATATATAAAGAAAAATAGGTTTGGCATTAATTGTCTTAAATGTGTTCTTCCTATTGGGTTTTGATTTTAGGATACCTGTAAGTGACTTGACTAGTCACAGCTTTATGCTTGGTGTATTTTGTTGGGAGGAGACTGAGGAAGTTGAAATATTGTCTTCTTCTATTTCAATTTGGCCTTCAGTTTCAGGTCTTCACAGTCTCTATTATTCCTTGGCATATGCTGAGAATTTCATACTGGAGTCCAAATGTCATTTTATTATTGTTGGAGAAAGATTCCACAAGAAATAGAAACTGTTCAATGTATTTTTCCAGAGGCATATAGAATGATGACCTGAGTGTATATCAAACAATTAAAAAATATTTTTATTTGAGTTATTTAATTTGGGCATCATATTTAACATTTTTAGGAGAGATAACAATGAATTTAAAGCAGGCTTAATCTGTCACTTTGAAAAAACATTATGTACATACATATTTATATATATATCATATATTTTATATATAAGAATCTTCCTTGATATTATTGTGCTGGTAGTGGCATATATTATATAGAGAATGGTCTTCCATGTGGATATCAAATACTGTACAGTTTTCACTATGCTTGGGTCTATTATATATATATATTTATATATTTTATATATATTTATATATATTTAAATATATATATATATTTGCAGTAAAAATAAACCTTAATAAGAGCTAGTATATATGATACACTTTTAAATTTGCAAAGTGTTTTACAAATATTATTCTTTTTTTAAACCTTGTTTTCAGTCTTAGAATCTGTCTTCAAGTCTGTGTGTTGGTTCCAAGGCAGAAGAGCAGCAAGGAGTTAAGTGACTTGCCCACCAACAACTAGGAAGTGTCTGAATTCAGATTTGAAGCCAGGTCCTTATGTCTCCATGCCTAGTTCTCAATCTGCTGAGCCACCTGGCTATCCCCTACAAATATTATTTTTACAATAACTCTGGAGGGGGGTAGGTGCAATCTTTATCTTCATTTTACAGATGAGGATACTGAGGCAGTTGAATGATTTGCCCAAGGCCATTCAGCTAAGCATATAAAACCAGATTTGAACTTAGGTCTTGCTGACTACCTAGAGCTCTACCCACTACACCACCTAGTTTCCTCAAAAGTGCTTAACTGAGTCAAAGGTTTTATGATAACACCCCAAACAGTTTATATTATGATACTTTTAGGCAGCTTCTTCAATAATAACCAAATTTATAACAAATTGCTGGGACTTTTTGAAATGTGCTTTTTGCTTTTCAGTCAATATATCATCTTCACAGTTTTATATAGATTATTTGAGGTGATATAAGCCGTGAGTTCTTTGTTCATAGTATTTAACACACATATCTGGAGGGGTCCCTAGCGTCCTTAACTGTTGGTAGTAGATTTGTGATGCCCTCTATTAAGAAAGATGGAATCAGTCTTCTCTCTGGGAAGCAGCTGATAAAGTGCTTTGCTAGTAATTGATGAGTCACCGTGAAGCATCTAAACAAGAATTATGGATCTTGTCTAGCCTGATTGCTTTCCAGTTTGGCAGAGAATCTAGAGTTTCAGTCATCTCCTTTGACATACAGCACCTAGTCAGTCATTCTTTATTCATTATATTAACAGTGGAAAAGCTTTCTATTGTCAGTCAACAAACTTTTATCAATCATTTAAAAGTATCAGGCACTGTGTTAAGCATTGGGGTTCCAAAAAAAGGCAAAAAAAAAGTGAGCCTGGCTCTCAAGAAGCCCACCTACTAATGGGAAAGACAAACACAAAAAACTATGTCATGGAGGTATATAGTGTGTAAATGGAAGGAGATATTAGCGAGAGGGATCTCTTGAAGAAATGGGGATTTGTGCAAGTCACTTAACCACCAGTTCCCTAGCTCTTACCACTCTTCCACCTTGGAACCAATACTTAGTATTGATTCTAGAACAGAAGGTAAATGTTAATCTATCCATCCATCCATCCATTCATCCATCCTTCTCTCTCTCTCTCTCTCTCTCTCTCTCTCTCTCTCTCTCTCTCTCTTTTTCTCTCTCTCTCTCTCTGTCTACCAGCCTGTCTGTCTGTCCATATGTCTATCAGTCTATCTATCTGTCTATCTATCCATCTGTCTATGTACATATATATGTATGTATCTGTCTGTCCATATATCTATCAGCCTGTCTATCAATCTATCAATCTATCTATCTGCCTGTCTGTCTATATCTATCTATCTATCTATCTATCTATCTATCTATCTATCTATCTATCCATCCATCTATCTACCTACCTATCTCCAGGTCTACCTATTTACTATCTATCTATCTGTCTGTCTATCTGTCTATCTAATCTGTCTATCTATATAATCTGTCTGTCTGTCTCCTACACACACACACATTCAGGACAACATGGGGATGGTCTCAGAGGAAAGGCATCAATGAGAGACATTGAATAGTTTCATAGTCTTAAAAGAAGCCAGGGAAGTCAGAAGATAGAAATAAAATAAAGAGTTTTCCAGAGATGGAATGGAAAGTCAGCATACAACTTTGGGCCATGCTGTTCATTTCTCTGAATCTGAGGAGGCTCAATTGACCTCAGGATTCCTGCTATGTCTTTAAAGCTCAGGGCACAATGGTCCTCACTAGCTGATGTTTCCCTACTTTGCTGTCTTTCCTTCCTTCCTTTCTCCTTTCCTTCAGTCCCTGAAATAGATGATGGATTGGAGTTTGAGGAGATAATGATGATTATAACTTCCCACTGTATTAATTCCCTCCACTAAGTTCAGTAGTTTATAGCCTTGTTAAGAGTGTCTTGCTCAGGGTTATACAACTAGTATGTGTCAGAGTACAAATACTGATTTGAATCCAGACACTTAGTCTACTCTACCATTCTGACTCTCTTCCTTATTTCACAGATAATTAAACTATGTGGATGAAATAACTAAGAATGAGGGAATAAATAAAAGGAGAGCACCAAGGATTCTGGATAGAAATTTGATGAGTTAATGGAGAGGAGGAAGAAAAGGAGAAGAAAGTTAGGGAGAGATTTAGAAAGAAAATGAAGACTAGTTCATCACAGAAGCTACAACTACAGAGGATCATGTGAGAAAAGAATTTAAATGTCAAAACTTTCTGGTTTTGTGTTTTGCACAGGACACAATGGGTTAATTGTACAAAATGCTATTTGATTTTTGATCTAGGAGAAAGGTTTCGTTATGATCTGAAACATTATTTTGTGCAAAGGAATATGCTAACATGACAAGCATGAGTACAAGTTTTGGTTCTAATTGGAATGAGAAACATTGCATAGTTTTATCAGTTCAGATCTCACACTATCAGATCTAGAAATGGTGATGAAGGAGGAGATTGGATTATCTGAGGCAGCTTTCCTTCAATTGCTGTAAAAAGGCTGGAGCTGTAGTGACTATTAGAACTCAGGACATTCCTAGCCAACAGATGTCAGTGTTGTCATACAGTATGTAGATTTCAGATTTTTTTTTGGGTTCCTTTTCTCTGCTGGCTTGAAGTTTTTCATTTTAGGTTCAGGAACATGGCTAACTAATCCCTTCCCTTAAAACAAACAAAAAAATCAACCAACAAAACCCCAAAGCCACCACCACCACCACCACCATCTGCAGAAGGGAATGAAAAACTTCCATTTTTTTGAAGATTTTTTTTCACACACTGAGAATTTCCCTGGGATGGAACAGAATTATACCATTCAGATATATTTCAGCTACCAATTGCAAAACAATAAAACTGAAAGAAATGTTGTCTGATGAAGAACCACTTGGAATGAGAGAGGAAAAGTATGAGAGAATACTGAATAAATTGTCTAATTGGAGAACAGAACCTTGAACCATGCCAGTGTCCTTTGAGACTTTTTTTTAACCCTTAAATTCTCTCTTAGACCTGGGGCAAGTCATTTAACCCCCATCACCTAGCTCTTACCATTCTTCTGCCTCGGAACCAATACTTAGGATCAATCCCAAGACAGAAGGTAGGGTTTAAAAAATATGTCTGTCTGTCTATCTATCTATCTATCTATCTATCTATCTATCTATCTATCTATCTATCTATCTATCTATCTATCTATTTATCTAGTGTCTATCTTCTATCTATACATTCATATGTATACTCAGGACAACTTGGAGATGTTCTCAGAGAGAAGGCATTAAGATTAAGGAGGACTAGGAAAGACTTCCTACAGAAGATGAGACTTTAGTTGAAACTTCAAGAAAGAAGGTAGGAGGTTAAGTGTAGGAAGGAAAGAATTCCAGGAATGGAGGAAAGCCAGTGAAGGTGCTCAGAGTCAGGAGATGGAGAATCTTGTGTAAGGAACACCAAGGAGGCCAGTGTCATTGTATCACAGAGTATGGATAGAAAGTTAAATGGACTAGATCATTCAAGGTCCAAAAAAGGAGGAATGACTTGCCTAAGGTCACATAGGTAGTTAAAAAGTCACATTTAGAAGTCTGGTGCTCTGATATTAAATCTAGAACTTTAGATAGACAGTTGAGAATTTGTCAACTAGCCAATCACTCTATGTTTAATTAACAAATCACATTAAAAAAAGACAAGATTGACTTTTTTAAAATACTTTTTGCATGATTTCCTAGTTACAAATCTATTCAGTTGAATCTTGGACTGGAAAGAAGACCTAATTCCTAACTCTGTCCCTGAGTTACTTATATTGAAAAAAGTTGCCCTGACCTCCCAAAGAAAGATATTAATATTGTTCTCTCCTCCTACCTGTAGAGTGAATGAAACATGGCAAGTGTGCCACTTAACTATTGAGCGTGATTGCAGAGTAAATTGCTTTCTGTAGTAGGAGGATTATATGCTTGGAATGCAAGTAAATATGCTGTCCTCCCTATGCAGGGAACAATGCTAATGACCCACAATGGGCAGACTTGCATGCTGAGTTATTTTCCCAGTTGTGGGGATGAGTGGCACTGACTCATCCTCACCGTCATGGGTTGTGTGGGTGGAAGATGGAGCCAGGGACAGAAATCAGTAGTCTGGCATTAGCCAAAGACTGTGGCTACATGCTGACGTAATGATGTCATATACTGAGCTAAGGGTAATATGTAGGATCAGAACTAGAAAGCTTAGAATTAACTCACTGGAAACAGTAGAGTAAGCACTAGAGTCTGGGTGATGTAATAGACAGCCAAAGTCAGGAGACACAAAATTAACAGAACTGGGAAGAATGGGATCAAAGACAAGCAATTAGTAACAAAGAGAGAACAGCAGATGGGACTGTTGGTGAAACAACAGTATTTTCCTGTTCCCTGTTTCTTTTGAACACTGACCATTGACTTGGCTCCAGGGAAGGGATCAGCCTATGTAGTCAATGTGGTCTGGTCAAAGTTTGTGTTTGCCTTATGAAGTCAAGGACATGATAGGGAAGAGGCTGGAGAGCCAAGAACTTTGACACTTTATAAGGATGGGAAGCAGAGAATGAAAGATGGTAATGGATAATGAAGAGAAAATTCTACTAGTCTTCTTTTTGTTTGTTTCACAGGAACTTAAATTTAGATCTGGAAGGGACCTTAAAGGCCACCAAGTCCAACTATCTCATTTGACAGATAAGGAAAATGAAGCCCAAAATGAGTACATGATTTGCCTTGGGTTACCTAGCTAGTAAGGGTCTGAAACAAGATTTTAATTCATAACTTCCTGATATTAAGCTTAGTGCTCAATCCAATGTACTACTTATTGATCTTTTGCCAAAAAGAAAACTTCTTGTACTGTATAAGACAAAACAAAAATGGATGCTGTGGTTGATGGTCAAGATAAATAGGGAGAATGTAAGATAAAACTTAGTTGTCCTTGATTAGTTCAAATCACCAAGCTGAGGTGACCCACATCCTAGGGTCCTGAAAGAACTGAGCCCTTATTAGAGATATTTGAAAGATCTTGGAGAATGGGAGAGATACTACTGGATTGGAAAAGGGTAAATCTTGACTTGATTTTTAAAAAAAAGGTGGGGAGGAGAATGGAATCTGAAAACTACAGGGGAGTGAGCCCGACTTTGATTCCTGGAAAATTATAGAATATATCATTATAGGGATAGTTAGGGAGCAGCTAGACAAGAAAGCAGTAATCAAGAGGAGCTGACATTGTTTCTTCAAGAGCAGATCATGCCAGACTCACCTTATTTCTGCTTTCTAATGGGGTTATTAGTGTGGTAGATCAGTGAAAAACTTTAGATATAGTTGGCTTGTATTTTAGTGGCATTTGATAAAGATTTGATAAATTTTATCAGTGAAGGCTGAAAATATATAGGTTAAGTTGTAGTACAATTAGGTGAATTCAGAACAAGTAGAAAGGCCAGAACTATTGAAAATGTATGAATAAAGAAAACCTTATTAAATCGTTACTATATGTTATCATTAAGCTAAGTATTGAGGATATAAAATAGAAAATCTACATAGTTCCTGAACTGCAGGGTGGGCAGAAAAGCCCAGAAGTCCAAATGTTTAGCATTGAGGCAGTTGGCAAGGGCTAGGAGTCTTTAGGTTAATCAGAAGGAAAAGAAAACCTCCATCTTACTGGAAGATATAGAGTTAGTGATTTCTATATTATCCAAACTATGTGAGCAGATATGGTCAAGCAATCTAGCCACGAGTGCTGGGCCTGGCTTGACTGGGGGAACGGGGGTAATGGAGGAAGACACGGGCCGAAGGACCCCATGAGGGTGGGTCTTCTGGGCTTCTGGATACCCACGATGGATTTTGAGACAAGATGAGGTCAATGGACAAAGAGAAAATGGTTCCACAACAACATGGAAGGAGAGCTCCAATGGAGCGCCTCAGAAAACCATTTTCCACCCTGTGCTTTATCAGTGACTTAGATAAAAGCAGAGATTGCTCACTAGTCAGACACATGGGGGACTCAAGAATAGCTAACACTTTGGATGCCAGAATCATTTCATGCCAGGTTGAGGCATCAGAGTAGGTCTTTAGAGGAGATTTTAAAATGTTATGTTCAGACTCTGAGTATATTTTGTCTCATTCAAGCAAAAGTCTAGTGGAGAAAGTCATCACAAGAAACCTGGCCACCGAGTGATAGCTGGATTTTTTTAGACACAGCAACCTGTGATCTCCGCTTTCATTGGTTCACATTTCATACTTCTTTGTGGAAGAGTTGCAATCTGCACTGGTATAGAATGTGGACCAATGAAGTCAAATCCATCTATGTATATTCATACATATCTATACACACACACATATATATATTCAGAAATTGGGTCTTCCCAGCTTGCCTTGGCTGAAAGTGTAGTGGTCACTCATGGACTCAGTCCCCCTTTTGGTTGGTTCAGAAGTATGGCTTGCTCCATTTCCAGGCTGGGCTGGTTTGCCTTTCTTTAAGCAACCATATAGGTGCTCTACTTAGCATGGACACCCAATCAGCTTTAACCTTACTTTAGCCTAGAATTCCAGAGCTCAAATAATTCACCGACCTCAGTCTCTCAGTAGCAAGGATTATAGGTCTATACCACCACATTTGACCAAAGTTTAATAGGAAATCTTGAAACTTCTTGAACAGGGCAGGTTAGTAAGATTCAGAAAAGACAAAATAATGCTCTGAATTGGGTTGAATTTGCATTTTAGTGGCCTTTTCTTTTTAAACAAATGAATCAGGATTATGTTGTGGGGTCTTTAGGAAATAATTGAAAAAGAGAATTGATGAGATTCTCCTGTCTATATTATTCTGCACATTTAATGGTAGCCATGTTGTAAATAAGTAATTTGGGGGCAGCTGGGTAGCTCAGTGGATTGAGAGTCAGTCCTAGAGACAGGAGGTCCTAGGTTCAAATCTGGCCTCAGACACTTCCCAGCTGTGTGACCTTGGGCAAGTCACTTAACCCCCATTGCCTAGCTTTTACCACTCTTTTGCCTTGGATTGATTCCAAGTTGGAAGGTAAGGATTTAAAAAAAAACAACAAAAAAACCCAAGACAAAACAAACAAATAAAAAAGTAATTTAGTGATAAATTAGCATCCATGCCCAGGAAGAAAATGAACAAAAGCTATCCAGCATTTACTTCTCCTGTGGAAGAATGTTCTTTGTAGCTGGTAGAGTTCCTAGGAAGGCTGGAAATGAGACTACCTGTGTTTCTCCATATACCCCTCCATATCTCTAGCAGCATCTCCCCAAGCTCTCTGTGCAAAACAGAGTCCTACAGTCTTGGATCATCTGGGAGTGGTACTGGCAGCTTCCTAAATGACAAGAAGGGTGGGGTGGAATATTGCAACACCACACACAGCCTGGGTGGCAGTCCCAAAGGAGTTTCTGGGCAGCACAAAGGCATGCACCCCCAGATCAGCTAGTGGGCTCTGGCAAATCCTGCAGGAATGTCAAAACTAAAAAGGCCTCCCCATGGTTCCTTTCCTATGGGAAAAAAACCCAAAACATCCCACAGGTGATACATGTCAGGAATTTTTCAGTTTTCTAATACCCAGGGATTCTGGGTCTCTTGTTGACCAGGTAGGATGGGGAAGCTCAATTTTTTTTTCCTTTTTGCTTAGGATGTAGAAATCTGTTCTCTATGGGAATGAAAGGGATTAAAAAATCTGCTTCGTTTGAGTTGAGATGAACATTATATTCATTTAGGAAACAGGAAATGTAGTTCAGGACTGAAATAGTAGAGTAAGCTGGAGAATAAACCATCTGAGTATCCTCAGTGGTTTTCTTTGTTTTCTATGTAGCTAGTCCCTTACCAAGGGAAAGGAGTGCCTTGGAGCCTGCTGCTTTGAGGGGTTCTTTACTCAAAGACATAACTTTCTCTTGAGATTCTACACATGAATGCCAACCTAATTAGGGGTGAGTAGTGGGGAGTGGAGCAACTTTAGAAAGAGCCTATCGTTTAGAAAAATGGAGCCTTGACTTACCGGTGTAGCTCTGCATAGACATGTATAAGCATGCCTACATTCTCTACCATTCACATGGTTTTTATGAGGTGATAAGGGCCTGAACTGCATGACATTGAGTGGAGAGAAGGCATTGGAGGCGAAAGATGTTGTTTAGTTAGAATTGACAAGATTTGGCAAGTGATTGGTGTGTTTGGGGTGGGGTCAGAGGAGAGACTGAAGAATGAAGGATGACTGCAGGATAGTACCCCAATGACCAGAAAATAGAGCTCTTGACAATTAAAAAATGAAGAAAATTAGGAGAAGGAAAGGATTTAGCAGGTAATATAATGATTTTTTTTTTTTACCTGATGAGTTTGAGATATTTATGTAGTGACCAGGTGGAAGTTTCTAGCAGGCAGCTGGAAATGTAGGACTGGAATTCAAGAGAGAAGTAGGAAGTCATTTGAATAAAGATTATAGTTGAGTAAATAGGAATTGAGGAGAAAGAAAGACAGAGACAGAGTAACACAGAGATAGGCAGAGAGAGATAGAAAGAAAGAGGGGGGGAAGAGGGAGAGTGGAAGAAGGAGAGGGAGGATACAGGCACGCCCATGAAAAGTGGAGTGGGACTTACATGATGATCCTTGGAAAGAAGACTAAGGAGTGGTCTGGAAAAGAACCAACACAGAGGAATGAAAACTAAGGAATGATATACTTAATATTTAGTCTTATAATAGGCTTTTGTTGTCCGGTCATGCCCAACTCTTTATGACACTATTTGGGGTTTTCTTGGCAAAGATAGTAGAGTAGTTTGCCATTTCCTCTTTCAGTTCATTTTATAGGGGAGGAAATTGAGGCAAACAGAGGTAAGCGACTTGCCCAGGGTCACAAAGCTAGAAAGTATCTGAGGCCAAATTTTAACTTGGGAAGATGAGTCTTCTTTATTCCAGGCTTAGTGCTCTATCTACTGTATCACCAAGTTGCCCCAATAAGCTTTCGAGCAACCCCTAAAAGGGGTCTTCATTCACTCAGTCCATAAGCAGTTATTGCCTGCTGTGTGCCGATGGCACTTTACTAAGTATTGCAGGTTTAAAAAAAAATGAAGTCATCCCTGCAATTAAGGAGCTTACATCCTACCTGGGAGGGTGTGACATATACACATATTTATTTTAAAAATGTAACGTAGGGAATGAAGAGAGCAAAGGAAGAATCAGTGCTTAGGAATATTTGAGAAGCAAAAAATGACTAAGAGGTGAGAAGATCAAGGGCAGCTTCATGGATTTATTAGGCATTACCTGAGTTGAGTATCAAGGGAAAACAAGCATCTGAAAGGAAATGAGTAGGAAATATGTTTCAAGTCTGGGGAACATAAAAGAGGGAGAAGCCCAACCTGTCAGGGGAACAGCTGGTAGTCAGTCTAGTTTGCCTGACCTTGGGATAATGGTATAAAACCCTACTGTTGCTAGAGAAAGAAAGCTGTGTGTATTAGGGGTATGGGGAATAGGCATGGAGTACCTTTTAAGGAGAGAGGTCTATCTAGAGAGATAGTAGGGGAATTCCCAGAGGTTAGTCATTTGGTTGGCAACTAAGTGCCCTATTGGTATTTCATTGTCATGGAATAATCTGCTTACTCCATCAAAGATCCCACCCGCCCTTAGATATGTGGACCATTATTTTGCCTTGGAATTTGCCAAGAACTCTCACAGAATATGTTCTGTTGGTTGCTGGGAACTTTCATTCATTCATTCATTCATTCATTCATTCATTCATTTAATAAGAATTTACTAAAGGACCTACTGTGTTCGATGCATCATCCTTGGTGCTGGGACTACAAAGAGAAAACAAAATAGTGCCAGCCCTAATGGAATTTAAGGATGTGCCCTATTATAAAGTGATCAAGGACTGCAACTGAACAGGAAGATGTATTTGCCCTTGCCTCCCACAGGAACCAAAACAAACCACCAGTATCCAAAGGAGGAACTTGCTCTGTGTTTTAGGAATGTTTTACATAGCTACATCCTTCATTGTTAAATACAATACAAGAGAAATATTGTTGGACATAAATACAAACACCTGGCTTCAGATACTTCCTAGTTTACAAAAGTCAGTTGTTGAGACAATCAGTCTGAGTGACTCCCATGTTTTAACCTCCCTCAACCTTAGGTGTGGTGCTTAGCCAGCAGACATCTCCCCACTTGAGAATTCATCTCATAAAGAGGAGGAGCTGAGTTGGCATTTATCTCCCCCCCCCCTCATTAAAACACCACTCATTCAGGATTGACTTATCCTTATCATGCAAATCATTCTATTTGTTGCTGTTCCATTATTTAAATCATGTTCCACTCTTTGTGGCCATTTGGGGTTTTCTTGGCAAGATACTGGAACAATTTGCTGATTTCCTTCTCCAGCTCATTTTCCAGATGAGGAATTGAGGCAAACAGGATTAAGTGACTTCTCCAGGTTCACACAGCTAGGAAGTGTCTGGCTAGATCTGAATTCAGGTCTTCTTGACTCCAGCCCAGGTATTCTATCCCCTGTACCATCTACCTGGCCATTTACAAAGAGTTTAGGCACTTAATACATTCTTATTCCTTTCCTTTATTCCGTCATTTACATATTGTTTTATTTAGGATTTGCAAAAAATAAAAAATATTTTTTTCTTATTTGGTTCTCATAACAACTCCATGAGGGGCTGCTTTTATTATCTCCACTTGGCAGTGGAGAAAACTGACATATGGAGAAGTTGAGTGACTTTCCCTAGGGTCAATAATAAGTGGCCCAGGCGGGATTTGAATCCAAGTCTTTCTAACTTCAAATCCAGCACTCAATCCACTGGGGTTCCTTGCTGCTAACTAAAAATAGTTAGATATTTTAGAGATCGTCCATTCCAACTTCCTCACTTTCCCTTTTAGGAAACTGATGATCACAGAGTTGATGCCTTGGCTTTGGTCACACAATGGACCAGAGGCAGAGCTGGGACTAAAACCCCAGTCCCCGTCTCTCAGACCAAGTCCTCTCTTTCCTATGCTAAATAACAGACGATTCTATAAAGCATGTTGTATTTTGTGATCAGAAAGATGGCAAAAGAAAATGAAGAAGAATGGCATTAATTTATTATATGGCTAATAATAAATGCTTCCAGTAGAGAAAACTATAGTCACACAAGCACATGGCTATAGCTTGCCAGCTGATACTGAATGTAGATAGATCCCTTTCACCTTCAGGAGCAGGAATTAAGAAATGGTGATTCCTTTCTGAAGAGCATTACTCATGGTTTCATTTAGTGGAGAATATTGGATCGATGACCAAATATGAGGCAATTCTAGAAATAAACCTTACCTGGCAGCAAGTTTTTAATGAGATAAACCACCCAAAGGTCAAATATTTACTTGGATACCTGAATCGACTCCATTTTCATTGGGTATCCAAGAGAGGCAGGGGAACTAAAAAAAAAGAAAAGGAAAAAAAAAGATCCTCCGAAGACCTATCCAATATAAGTTCTTTCCCAGGATGGATTAATGCCAATAGTCTGCTTATTAGAAAAGACTTCTGGGAATTAGCTTTATCCTCTTATTTGAGCTTGTTTTATTTGTTTTTCTTCCCAGTTTTTAAATTACCTGCTATCCAGTACAGTTGAACATTAGGTTCCAAACTTTATTACTGTGTTCCTTTTTTGCTAGAGGATATTAATGAAGCAAACATCAATGCATTTTTAGCAAGGTATCAGAAACTACCTGACTAAGCCTTTCCACTTCATCCATCTCTATTTACCTTAGTTTCCTTAAATATGAAAAAGGGACAATAACAGCACTTACTTCCCAAGGCTTTTGTGAGGCTCAGATGAGATAATGTTTATAAAGCTCTTACATGCCTGGGGCATAGTAGCACTTTGATGGTGAGGACAAAAGTCAAAAAGATTATTGCTACTTGAGCTTTGAGGCAGTAGCTGGTCCCCAGCTTCAGTGGGACAAGTGCAAGTCGGATTCTCTACATCCTAAGTTTTACATGAAGGGAATAAAATAGGAGATCTATATCTTCTCCTGAAACACTCAGCATCCTTCCTTGTCAGAGACAGGATGCCAGCCAGGATGAATCATTGTTCCATCCTTATTTTGCAAATCTTAAGGATGAATCATAATTTCATGCTAAGTGCATGGAAGAGGAAAATCAAACAGAATATAATGGATGTACTTTGAGGTTCAAAGAACGGAGTAGGGAGTATGAAAAGGCTCTTCTAATAAGCACAGTGATTTAAAAAAGTAATTCAGGTTTCATTCTATCCTTGAGTTTTGTGCAAAAGTTCTCTCAAAATCAATGGAATAAATTAAAGCAAATCTGAGGTATCACTTTATAACTATCAGATTGCCAATATGGCAGTAAAAGAAAGTGATATATATTGGAAGGGATGTGGCAAAATTGGGACACTAATACATTGTTGGTGATGCTGTGAAATGATCCAACCATTTTGGAGGGCAGTTTGGAACTATAACCCAAGGGATATAAAACTTTGCATACCCTTTGATTCTGTAATAGCATTACTGGGTTGTATGCCAAAGAGATCATTAAAAAAAGGGGAAAGGACCTACTGTACAAAAATATTTATAGCAGCTTTTTATGGTGGCTAAGTATTGAAAATTGAGAGGGTGTCCATCAATTGGGGAATGGCTGAACAAATGTACATGATGGTGATGGAATACTATTGTCTGGAAGGAATGATGAACAGGATGATTTCAGGAAAAAAGCTGCAAAGACCTTTATGGACTGATGCAGAGTGAAATAAGCAGAACTAGGAGAACATGGATCACAGTAACAGCAATATTGTATAATGATCAATTGTGAAAGACTTAGGATCCAGGACAATTCTGAAGGACATATGACAAAGAATGCTCTCCACCTACAGAGAAAGAGCTGTTGGAGTTGGATGCAGATCAAAGCATACTATTTCCCACATTCATTTATTTATGTTTTTATTTTGGGGTTTTGGTTTTACATGAGTTTTCTCTTATAACAATGAACAACATGGAAATATGTTTTGCATGATGATATATGTATAACCCAGATCAAATTGCTTAACATCTCTGGGAGGGAAAGGGAAAGGAGGAAGGGAGACAATTTGGATTTTATAATATCTTTGAATTAAAAAATCAATGGGATCCCATACATGGATCAAGGGTGTAACCCAAATGTTGATTAACCCAGCAGATGGCATTATCCTCCATACCAGTTGCTGTTACATATATTGGAAGAGTCCTTGAGGATAAGCAAACCTTTGTACTTTGACAAAGTATCTTCGTTTTAAAGAGTATATTATGTACCCATCAGTGTTTGTTGTAAGAAGTATGATTCTGCCCTGTGACCATGGCAGTGACTGCTTACAGTCATCATGTCCATTTCTTCAAAGTGATATGTAGAGTTTTAAAACAAATTCCAATAAGGTTGGCAATCTCCAGAGTTACATCACATTGTGCAAAGAGGAAAATGTTTGACAAGAGCTCTATTAGGACATGCCTCCTCTTACAGGATGAGATGGCTAGCTAATTGAGGCAATTATTGGAAGTTTGTAATATGTTTTCCAGGCACTATCTCATTTGAGCTTCACAACAATCATGGGAAGTATCTCTCCTTTTCTGTCTCTCAGTCCCTGTCTCTCTCCTCCCCCCCTGCCCCTCCATCTCTCTGTCTCTTTCTGTGTCTTTTTTTTTCTGGTCTAGATCTATTAATTCACTAGTATAGACAACTCCCCCTCCCATTTTTTAAACCCCTTACTTTCTGTCTAGTATTAAGTATTGGTTCTAAGGCAGAAGAGTGTAAGGGCTAGGCAATGGGGGCTAAGTGACTTGTCCAGAATCACATAGCTCTTAGATGTGTAATTAAAGAGAGATGCTAGGAAGCATCTGAGGCCAGATTTGAGCCCAAGATATCCTGACTCCAGGCCTGGCTTTCTGTCCACTGAGCCACTTAGTTGCTCTGAGGGAACTCCTAGTGGGAAATTCTCTCTACGAATATAAGCCACATTGCTAGTTTGTCAGAGGTAGGACTTGAACCCAAGTCTTCCTGCCTCTAAGGTTAGCTTTCTGTCCATTACATTCTTCTATTTTGCTATCAGTTAGGTAGTTGCTGCAGGTATTATCCCCATTTTATAGATGTAACCAAGGATTATAGAGTTAAAGTGATTTCCCTGTAGTCACATAGCTAGTAAATGCAAATATCAGAATTTGAACTGAAGTGTTCCTAACTCCAAGGCCAGCACTCTTTCACATATCATCATGTTTCAGACATCCCCCTGCCACATACACTTCACTCCCACCTAGGTAATAGAGTGGATAGAATGCTGAGCTTGAAATCAGGGTGACCTGCATTCAAATTCAACCTCCTTTTTATTACATGTATGACTCTGGACAAATCACTTCATTTCTGTTTACCTTGTTTCCTGAATTATAAAGCTAGGGTAGTGATAGCATCTACCTCCCAAGGTTTTTATGAGGATCAGATGAGATATCTGCACAGTGTCTCCCTCCCTCCCTTCTTCTCCGCCTCTCTTCCCTTTCTCTTTCTCTCTCTCTCTCTCTCTCTCTCTCTCTCTCTCTCTCTCTTCTCTCTCATTCTTTCTTTTTTTCTTTTCTTCCTTCCTTCTTTCTTTCTCTTTTCTTCCTCTCCTGTCTTTTTTTTAAACCCTTATGTCTTAGAAACAATACTAAGTATCAACTGTAAAGTTAAAGATTGGTAAGAGCTAGGCAGTTAGAATTAAGAGACTTGCCCAGGGTCACAGAGCTAGGAAGTATCTGAGGCCAGATTTGAACCCAGGTTTTCCCAACTCTAACCACTGTGCTACCTATCTGCCCCTTTCTCCTATCTTCTTGAATCATCTGGAGAATTGCCTTCATTTATTTTGGTGAAACTTATATTCCTGGTTTCTACTCACCCTCTCCCCATCAGTGAGGGCACAGAGATGGTGGCACACTTGATGACCTGCCATTTCACGACCTGTTTTTGTTTTTTTGAGGACTCTGACATTAGCATGGTGTGGTCTGCCATGATGGTGCAAAAGGGAAGTAGCTTCTGCACTCACAGACTCAAAGAATGATAGACCTGGAAAAGACCTTAGAGGTCATCCATTTCAAACCTCTTATTCTAAATATGAGGCAATGGTCACCCAGATAGAAAGTGATTTAAAATGAATCTTATTTAGATCCCAAAGTTTTCATGGCATAATCTTTGGGTCAGAGTAATGACTGATTACCGCTGAAGTGTTTTTCCTACCAGATTTAGACCTAATTCCCTGCCATCAAGATTGTGTCTCTTTTCAAACAGCACAATGACTGGTGCTCCCTATTTCATTCCCCAACGTTCAAAATCAATTTATGTTCTACTTCTGCTTCTTGCTGAGTCATAACAAGGGCCTTTTTGCACTCAAGGCAAATACTACAAACCATGCATATCTGGGGTCAAACAGGGTGAAATGTAGCCTTCATTGACTAATGACAGGGAAAACAGAAGGGGAAGGGAAGGGAGGGGGGAGAATTGGGATAGGGCAGAAGAGCTCACCCCAATTCACCATCTGCTAGCTTTCTATTTTAACTAATTATTTTTCCTAACTAGAAAATGAATTCTGTTGTTTCTTGTTGAAAAGAGTGCAAGGGATGTCATTGCTTTCTAAATTTGATGCCCTGGAGCAGGGCCTTGCTCACCCAGTCCTTGTTACAGCTCATACTTCTTTTTCCTTGGCATGGCTGTCATGAAGGTGCTCTGGCTTTGTTCTCTTCCTGGCTATCTGACACACGCTGTAAGATTCTGCTCTGGTACCTCTTTTCTTTTCTCTCTACTGTCTCTATTGGTGATCTCATTAGCTCTCATAGATTCAATTATTATGATTTTTTTCTAAAACCCTTCCCCTTTGTCACAGTATTAATTTTAAGACAGAAGAGCAGCGAGGGCTTAGACAATCCAAGGTCACACAGCTAGGCAGTGTCTGAGGCCAAATTTGGACCCGAGGCCTTCCAGTTCCAAACCCGATGCTCTATCTATTGTGCTACCTAGTTATCCCCACAGATTCAATTTTTACTTCTGTGAGCCCAACTGCCAAATTTACATATACAGCTCTCATTTCTCTCCAGTTCTAGTCCTGCATCTTCACCTTTCTATTGGCTATCTCTACCTGGACGTCATTTAGGCATCTCAAACTCAAAATGCCCCAAAATAGAACTCAATATCTATCTCCCTAAACTCTAGCTCTTCCTCCTAGCATCATTTTTTTTTCCTGCCATGGGAAGTACTATTCTTCCAGTCACAGGCTCACAAAATAGAAGTCATCTTAAACTCTCCATTCTCATTCATTCTCCCCGCCCCAATCCAATCCATCACCAAGACGTGTGAATACTATTTCTACAGCTCTTGCGCATTGCCACTTTTCGTCCTTTCATGCCACAACTCCCCTAATTCAGACCTTTGTCACCTTTCACAGAGATTATTGCAATTGCCTTTTAATTGGTCTCCTTGAGTCATCTTCTCTCCTCCACGCATTGCCAATGTGATAGTTCTTAGGTACAAGTCTGATCCTGTCACTGTCCTGCTGGAGGCGGCTGCAGGAGAGAATGTAGACTCCTTCATTTCAGACTTAAAGCCCCCAGGCTATTTTTCCAGGCTGCTCACTCATTACTTCCCCTTGAATTCTCTGTACCCAATAGGCTGTTCCTTGTTCAGGACATCCATCTGCCTCCATGCTTTTCTTTGCAGGAGTCGACGCCACAGCAAGAATGCCCTTCTCCTTTACCTCTGCCTCTTGCAATGCCCAGATTCCTTCATGGCTCGGGTCAAGCACTACCTCCTATGGGAGACCTTCTCTCCTATGTCCTCACCCTACCAATGACTTTGTATTGACTCAGTATATATTTTGCATTTACTTCTTCCTGTATGTATTGCTCCTCCTTGGTAAAGCATAAGATCCTTAAGGGCACAGACTTGTTTCACTCTTGTTGTTGTTGTCTCTAGCACCTAGACCAGTGCTTGACACATAGTAGGCATTTAGTAACGTATAAAAATACAAACTCTGGATTTGTCCTTAAGTGCATCATTTGCGCATTTTTTCTGGAAATGCTGCTGCTTTTAATCCCCATTTCGGAGAGCTGATCATGAGATGATCAGTCTTTGGGGGACTGGCAGTAGAGGAAACTGTCATAGTTGGAAAGATTTGTTTTTTACATAACTAAGTCCGCAAATTCCATGGAGGGAAGGTGCCTTCTATTCAAAGAACACCGTTGTTGTTATTTCTTGGTTTTGATTACAGTAGAGGTGAGTCTACAAAACAGCCAAGAAGAGATGTTTTCCAAGAAAAGTCTTTTGATGATGATGATACAACAGATTCTAATAATTTTTCTTATCAACACCAAGTGGGGGTGATGGGAGGGGGGAGCATCAATTTTCTTCCAAGAATAAAAAAAAAAAAGAGAGGCCTGAATACATTTCAGTTTTTTTTTCAGCACTTAAAATGGAATGTGCACATAATTTAAATGAGCCAAGAGCTGTTAATTATTCTGGCATGTTTTCAGTTACTTTTGTATTACTTCCCTCTCCAACATAAACACTAGAAACCTTCCTAATTGTCAGAAATAGTATTTAATAGATGGCTTTTCTTTCAACATCATCTGCCTGTTTAAACATTGGGTATAAAGTGATTGTTTAGAATATTTTTTTTCTGAAAATAATGTACCATTTCATGTTGTTTTTTTTCCCCTGTCCTTGTTTAAAGATCAAATTAAGATGCTAATTAAACTATTCATTTACAAGAGTGAGGGAAAGAATTACCCACTGTGTATCTAGAAGAAATGAATTGCCTCATGTGAATCCAGATGAAGTAAAACTGGTCTCAAGACATATTCATGAAACATGGTAGCGGGATGTATAGTGTAAAAATCAATGTCCAACATTACTTGTTAATCCTTTCCCAGTAACTACCTTTATTTATGCCAGCTCTGACAATGTTCTTGCCAGCGGGGTTCTCTTTAGAGTCTGACTAATAAAGAGAAGAAAGTTTGCGGCCTCCTTTATATTTCTTGATGTACATTCTCCCCCTTCCCCATCCCCTGCATGTTACTCAGTCTCAGTAAATATTCCTTTCTTTCATAGTCTTCAAAAGCTCTGCCCCTTCGTATAGCATAGGCTCTTCTAGCTCTTTTATCCTGAGCAATGGGTTTCCCAAGTAATTTTTTTAGGAAGTTTGTGGGGACTGGGCTAGAACTGTAGCTCTTATCACATAACCTATTGCCAAACCTCTTCCCTGTCTTAGGTTTGACTTAAGGAAGGTACAAACTGGTTTTAAGTTAGGGAGTTAAGACAAGCATTTTTTAAAAGAAGAAGAAGAAGAAGGGAATTATTGGATTAAGTTATACACTCTCCAGCAATCTTTGATTAGCTTGGCTGATGGGAGAGAGGGGAAATAATCTCCCCCTATCTCCAAACTGTTGTCATGGCTATTTTACTTTGGGTTCTTGAATCCATTTGCCACACTCTAATTTGGATTATAATTATGTCTTTTCTCTCCTACTAGAAGACAAACCCCATGAGGGCAGGGACAATGGATTGTGTCTGGTCCAACTTTATGTCATCCAAAGTCCCTTCCTCACAGTAGACATTTAATATTTTGTTGTTATTAGTTCATTTGAAATACAAACTCTATAAAGAATTCTCCAAACCAATTTTAGTCATTAGAATTCATTTGTCATTTAGTCATTCAATCCTCCTCACTCAAATTTCATGGATTCAAGGGCTTTTTGGTATAGCCAAAGATGTCTGAGGTTTAGATTCTGTAACAAGAAGAGATTTTTAAAAGAGAACAAGACATCAGATGAAAAAAAAACTCTAGCTGGACAGAGAGGCTGACTGGGAAAGATGGAGAAAAATGGTGGAGAGATGATTCCAGGAGGATGCAAGAGACCTGTTATTAGTCTTTAGAGCCTCTGGTTTCCAAGAAGCAGTGCCTTTCAGAAATGGGGCTATAAATTGGAGTCAGTGGAAAAAAGAAAATACAATTTATAAAACAGACAGTTCTCATTTTATGTAAGTAGACCATTCCTTAGCAGACTACTACTTAAAGTGATTTTACTAATGTGAATTTGCCTGCCAAAGTGGGGAAAGGAAGGAAGTAGGGAAGTAGGAAGGGGGTCAAGTGAGGGAGGGGGCTGGCACCATGGTTCAAGGACACAGAGGAGCCTGGTACAGAGAAGTGAGAGTGGGAGAAGGAACAGAGCAGGGGCCAGCCTTGTTGGGGTCCAACCTGAACCAAGAGGAAGAACATGGGTGGAGGGGACAGATATATGGAAGTCTGACAGGTGTTATCTGCAAAAACCTGCAACCATGTTTTCATGGGGTTGCAAGCTGGCAGTGGCCAATTTAGAACAGAGAACCTGGCAGAGGACCCCTGCTTCATATACCAACTTCTACATCTGCCTAAGGGCCCCTTGAACTACCTTTATAACACCCTTATATCATCCACTCTTCCCCCTGCATTACACAGGCACAGACAGGAGAGGCAGGGGACAAGGGGTGGAGTGGGGACAGACACCTGGTGGTACCCAGTTGCGCAGGCTGAAGAGAGACATAGTAGGAGATGGGACAGAACAAGTAGGCAGGTGTGTAGAGAGGAGCAGAGGTCTTCTATGTTCTAGAAATCTGAAGCCAAACTCTCTATTTGGCAGCCCTGTCACTCAGTAGACCTGCTTTCACTTGTAATGTCTTTGTTGTCATTCTCATCTGAATATCGAGGAGCCAAAGCAAAGGACTAGAAGAAGAGAGTGAGTACAGTACTATGCAGTAAAGTTAACATAGCTGTCTTTTTGGAATTCAGATTTCTTTCAGAATTCTTTATGTAAAGTTAAATTTGTATAATGCTAATTTATTATAAAGCAATTATTCCAAAGTTTTCATTAAGAGAGATGGAGACATTGTAAGTGCAACATTTGTATAGTGAGACACAATTAATTTCAGGCATCTTGTTCATCTGAAGAGTAAAACTCTACTACCTCTTCATCATTTCCTAACGGTACATGTTCAAGCAGCGGGCAGAAGTACAGGTTGTGCCCTATGCTCAGCATGATAGGCATTTGTGCTTCTTTTCTTTTTTTGGGGGGGGGGGTTCTTTTAGGAGAAACAGCAGATTCTTAGAGATCTTGGCAGTTTTGATTTGTGATTTCTTAAAATGTGATATCCAGGCTTTCATTTTTAAAATATTGATTTTATGGTAGTCTGATGATTCTTAGATCACTTCTCTTTAATTTGTTTGTCAGATCAGTTATTTTAGATAGAAAAACCTTATATTTTCACCTTTTTTTCCCAACCTTGATTTTGTTTTAATATTTCTTGTCCCATGGAATCATTTTCTGTTTGGTGGAAAATAAAGGAACTGGGGGTATTTAGCCTAGAGAAGAAATGCCTCAGGTAGGACATGATTGCTGCCTTTAATTATTTGAAAGACTATCATGTGGAAGAAGGATTAGAATTATTATTTGAACCTGGAAAGGGGGAACAATCAATAGATTTAGTATAAAGATAAACTTTTTAGGAATCAGAATGGGCCAAAGTTGGATGGGCTGCTTTGAAAGGTGGTGGCTCTCTCAATGGAGGTCCTCAAGCTGGGGCTGGATGACCACTTGTAGGTATATTATATTATGAAGATTCCTTTCATCAATAGGTTGTATTCTATGGTGAATAAGATCCCTTCCAACTTTCAAATTCTTCACTGCTGTGATGATTTAAGAGCCGGACACTACCTATCAGGCATTGTGGTATGTCCTGGGGCAAAAAGTGAAACATTTTCCCATGCCATCCCAGAGTTTATGATGGATATGGAGGTAGCAGGAGTAGAGGAAGAACATGTATATATATATATGTATGTATGCATGTATGTATGTATGTAGGTATATACCAAATAGATAATTTTGTGATGAAGTATTGGCAGTTTATGGGGATAAGGAAAAGTTTCATGTGAAAGGTTGTGCTCGAGATGGGTTTTGAAGGAAACTAAGAATTTGAGAGGCTGTGATAAAGAATGAATGCATTCCAGGGTTGGAGGATAGACACATGGCATATGGATTGCCTTTTGGGAGGAAGAATAAGAAGGCGAGTTTAGCTAGGCTGTAAGTAGTCTAGAAACTGTCGGGAAAGACAAATTAGGACCAGGTTATAAAGGACACGAAATACCAAATGGATATTTCCATTTGGCCTGGAAGACAACAGGGAGTCACTGGAACTTATTGAGTAGGGGACTGATATGGTCAGACTTACCCACTGGGAAATCATATTGGCAGCTGTGTATAGCTGTCATTTTATTCTTCCTTGGATAAAATTCTTTTTTTCTTCCCTGCTTGATGAATTGTCACAAGAAGTCCCATTTTTAGAGCAATTTGATGGTTTACAAAGTATTTCCCTCATAGCAACCCTTTCTGGCAGACAATGCAAGTTTTACTAATCCTCTTTCACAAATGAGGAAACTGAGGTCAGGCTTGGGGAGGTTAAATGATTTGCCCAGGGTCACACAGTTAAGCTGTCTTTCAAATGCAGAAGGTTTATATGAGTCAGTACCTCTCACTGGACCCCCAACTCTCTAAAAACAACAGAGTTGTAGTCAGTTTATGGCCACAGCCTCTAATTATAATCTCTCCTCCTTAAATGCCCTGTAATAGCTAAAAGCTGTCTCTGCCTGCGGAAAATGATGGTCCATCTCCTTCCAGAGGAATTTCTCTTCCTTCCTGCCCCTCTGCAACTGTACTATGTTCCCTTATTTACTCATGAGTTCATACCCAACTTGAGTTGAAGTTGTTTGTGACCAGGAACTATGTAGTCAGTTAGTGAACATTTATCAAGGGCCTACTAGGCATTGTGCTAAACTTCTTGTTTCTTCATTCTCTATGTCAAACGCAGCACACTGCTTAGTAAGTTCTTATGGATTGATTTCCAGTGCTAAATTTGCTTAAAGATTGGATGGAGGAAGCGGAACAGAAGTGTCGAGGCCTCGAGCTGGACTCGGACGTTTTATTAAAGAGAGACCCTTTTCTTTTCCGACTCGTGGAATTTCGTTAGTTATCATTGGAGGGTCTTAGTTTTGGGAGCAATTTCAGCGGCCTCTTGACTGGCACGCAGCCGTTGTCAAGCCACAGAACGAGTACATAGAGTTACACCGAAAGCGGTATGGCTACCGCTTGGATTACCATGAGAAAAAGAGAAAGAAGGAAAGCCGTGAGGCTCATGAATGTTCAAAGAAAGCAAAGAAAATGATAGGTCTAAAGGCCAAACTTTACCATAAACAACGTCATGCTGAGAAGATTCAAATGAAAAAGACTATCAAGATGCATGAAAAGAGAAATACCAAGTGAAAGAATGATGAAAAAACTCCCCAAGGAGCAGTGCCTGCATATCTGCTGGACAGAGAAGGTCAATCCCGAACCAAAGTCCTTTCCAACATGATTAAACAAAAACGAAAAGAGAAAGCTGGTAAATGGGAAGTGCCCTTGCCAAAGGTTTGTGCCCAGGGAGAAACAGAAGTGTTAAAGGTTATTCGTACAGGAAAGAGGAAGAAGAAGGCTTGGAAGAGAATGGTTACTAAAGTCTGCTTTGTTGGGGATGGCTTTACTTGAAAACCACCAAAATATGAAAGATTTATTAGACCAATGGGTTTGCGTTTTAAGAAGGCTCATGTAACTCACCCTGAACTTAAAGCCACTTTTTGCCTACCCATACTTGGTGTGAAGAAGAATCCCTGATCCCTACTATATACAACTTTGAGTGTCATTACCAAAGGTACTGTCATTGAGGTGAATGTGAGTGAGCTGGGCCTTGTGACACAAGGAGGCAAAGTTATCTGGGGAAAGTACGCACAGGTTACCAACAATCCAGAAAATGATGGATGCATAAATGCTGTCTTGCTTGTTTGATTGACTGATCAAATGGAATTCTACATTTTTGCTAATTATTAAAGACTCTATATCAAGAAATCATAATAGGGTGAACAGTCACAGATCATAATATTCCACCAAATATGATTATAAATGAGGTCTACTGTTCTTTTAAGTAAATTCTATTTATTATATTGTATATTGGCTATTAAAAAGACTCAGTTATATACATTGGATTTTTGATTGGAGGTTAATTTGAAGTTTAAATACTTTTATTGATAATTGAGCACAATTTCTAGAGAAAAGATAGAAGATGAGACACTTTTTTATGTGACTTTTTTGCATTTTGATATGGTAATTAAAAAAAAAGCTTGTAAAACTGACTACTGCTGAATACAGTGAAATCCTCTCAAAAAAAAAAAAGATTGGATGGAGTAGGTTGACACCTACATATATATGTGAATTTGCTGCTTATTCTGACAGAATTTTTCTGCCTTGACTATTCCTGGACCACATAATCCTATGCTGATGATTCCATAACTATAACAATAGTAACAGATTATAAATACGAGAGAAAAGAAGATTATGCTATCTCCTTATTTTTAATCATCAGGAAAAAGATATATTATGAGAAAAAGCGTTATAATTTTCAAAATTAGGGGAAATGAATTCACTGAGCAAATGAAAAACTCCATTGTTAGTATAAAAAAGGATGAATAATTTCTAATAGTGTTAATAGTATTGTTATCCTTCAGAATGATTAAATTAGGCAGGTCTAGGGACTCAACAATTAGCAATGTGATAAATTTCAAAAAACATAGCCAAGAAACCTATATAGGTCCACCTCAGAGGTCCTTATCGGCTTCTCTTGATTTGATCAGTGAGGGCAATGGCACAAAATATAAGCTCTTAGATTATGGACAGGATCATAGTACCTACAGCCTTTATTTGAGAGTAACTTTAATTGACTTTTCCTTTAAGAAAGTTAGAAGAGAACAATTTAACATGTTGAATTGTGATCAAGTGAGTCTCATACTCAATGGAAAAAAAGTGATGCAAACTTTTCTTGGAAGCAGAATTTGAAGGATAATCTTCATTTGCTGAAAGCTATTAGACAGTAATGAGTACTTCGAACTCACTTTCTCAAAGCAAATATACCCCTTCAGGGTTCTAGAGATACCTCAGTGAGATTAGAGAATCTCTTTTCTAATGCTATTGGATCAAACCCAACTCCCATTTTAGGGAGCTTCACTCCAACTATTAGTTTCTGGCAACTAGTGCCCCAGGTCCGTCCAACCAATTAACATTAATTACCTCTAACAAAGGAATATTTACTTTAAAGATCTAGCTAGAATAGTAATATAAACATTACTCTCCCCTTCCCCTGTGGCGCATACTCTTCCCATAACAACTTGGTCTCAGTGGAGTGTGGGCTCAGATACATTTCAGTTTCTATATGGCAGCGATCCCAACAAATTCTTATCCAAATAAGGCTCTGCTTCTGGATGAGTCCCTATTTCTATTACTGAACTGGGTCCTGAAGGTGACTCCTTGAGACCTTAAAGCTAGAATTTCTGACTGTAAACTCTGGCATAGATTTTATTAATGGACCTCTTGTTGACTCACTCTCCTGATCTTTCAAAACTCTAGAGGTTGTAGTATCTGATGCCTTTCACTTTATTCTATTTATTTATTTATCATTAGAAGCTATTCACAAGTGTCCCAGCCCCTCTTCTCCTCCCCACATCTCAGAAGGCATCATCTGGGAGACAGACTTATTCATAGAAATTATATCTTTCATGTTTCCACCTTTCAGTTTACTCTCTGGAGGCACTAGTCACAATTTATTATTCAAGTATTAAATTTGTAACTGTGAATGATGTTCTTTTGGTTCTACTTATTTTGTAGTTTATTATTCCAAGTAGTTCTTTCCAGGTTTTATTAAAATTAGTCTGCTTATTCTTCCTTATGGCACAGTAGCATTCCATCACAATCATATACCACAATTTATTTAGCCATTCCCCAGTTGATGGGCATCCCTTCAATTTCCAGTTCTTTGTCACCACAAAGAGAGCTGTTATAAATATTTTGTAACATATGGATTCTTTTCTTTTTTCCTTGGGAAACAAAGGGTATACACAGTGTTATAGCCCTGGTTATAATTCTAAATTGCTCTCCAAAATGATGAATCCATTCACATAGCTCCACCAAGAGTGGATTAATGTCCCCATTTTCCCACATTTCCTCCTTCATTTGTCATTTTAGCTAGTCTGATGGGTATTAGATGATATCTCAGAATTGTTTTGGCTTGCATTTCTTTAATCAGTAGTGATTTGGAACATTTTTTTCATTAACTTTTTTTTATTTCTATATCTGAAATTTTTTGTTCATATCTTTTGCCCATTTATCAATTGGGGGATGGCCCTTATTCTTGTAAATTTGACAAAGTTCTCTATTTTAGATATGACCTCTATCTGAGAGACTGTTTATAAAATCCTACTCCCACCCCAATTTTCTGCTTTCCTTCTAAACTTGGCAACATTTATTTTATTTGTACAAAAATCTTTCAATTTAATCTAAAGATGGGCAGTGTAGACTTAATCTAATTATCACAATATATAATCTTTTACTAGTTTTTCATATTTCTATCCTGTTTCATTAATCTATCTATTTCTTAGCAGTACCAGTAAGTTTTGATAATTATTGCTTTATAATACAACTTAAAATTTGGTGCTCCTAGACCTAATTCCTTTACATTTTTTCCATTAATTTTTTTGATATTTTTGTTATTTTCTTCTCCCAAAAGAATTTTGTTACTGTTTTTCTAGTTTAGTGAAATAATTTTTTGGTAATTTGATTGAAATGTCATTGAATAAGTAGATTAGTTTAGTTAGGATCATCATTTTAATTATATTGGCTCTGCCCATCTATGAACAATGACTATTTTCCCAGTTATTTCGATCTGACTTAATTGGTATAAAAACTGTTTTATAATTATATTCATGTAGTTCCTATGTTTGTTTTTCAGGTATATTCCCATGTATTTTATTCTATATGTGGTTATTTTAAATGAAGCATTTTTCTCTATTTCTTCTTGCAGGACTTTGTTAGTAGTATATAAAAATACTATGTGGATTTATTTTATATCCTATTTTGATAAAATTATTGATAGTTTCACCTAACTTTTTAGTTGAATTTCTAGGATTTTCCACATATCCATTCAAGTCTTCTGCAAACAGAGATAGTTTTATTACATCTTTGCCAATTTGGATTCCTTCAATTTCTTTTTCATCTCTTATTGCTATTAGCATTTTAAATTCCTTGTTAAATAATATTGGTGATAATGCATATTCTTATTTCACTCCTAATTTTACTGGAAGGCTTCTAGCTTGTCCCCCTTGTCTCCATTATCAATAATGACTATTGATAATTTAAAGTAAATACTTCATTTCATTTTAAGAAAAGTCTGTTTCTACCTATGCTTCCCAGTCTTTTTTAATAGGAATAAGTGTGGTATTTTGTCAAAGATCTTCTTAGGTATCTATTGATACAATCATATGGTCTTTAAACTTACTTTTGTTATTAATATAATAAATTTTGTTGACGGTTTTTCTAATATTAAACAATTCCTACATTCTTGGTATAAATCCTGTTTGGTCATAATGTACAATCTTTGATGTATTGTTGTAATCTCCTAACTAATATTTTTTTTGGAATTTTTGCATACATATTCATTAATGAAATTGATCTAGAATTTTCTTTCTGCTTTTGCTCTTCCTGGTTTAGGTATGAGCACCATATTTGTTTTGAAAAAAAGAGTTTGGCAAAACTCCTTCTCTACCTATTATTTCAAATAATATTTTTAATATTGGAATTAGATGATCTTTAAATGTTTGGCAGAATTCACTTGTAAATCTATCTGGTCCTGATGTGTTTTTCTTAGGAATTTCATTCATCACCTGTTCAATTTCTTTTTTCTATGATAGATTTACTTATATATTCCTTTTCTTCCTCGGATAGTCTAGGCAGTTTTTTGGGGCGGGGGGGGAATAAGCATTCTTCCATTTCTCTTTCATTGTTAAATCTGTTTTTTTTTGTAATCAAGCAAAATAATTCCTAATAATTGCTTCAATTTCATCAGCATTGGTGGTATAGTCATCCTTTTCATCTTTAATGCTAGTGATTTTGTTTTCTTCTTTCTCCATTTTTAAAAAGGACATTAACCAATGGTTTATCTGTTTTGTCGATTTTTTTTTCATAAAATCAACTCCTAGATTTATTTATTAATTCAGTAATTTTCTTATATTCAGTTTTATTGACTTTACCTTTAATTTTTAGGATTTCTAATTAGGTGTTTAATTGGGGATTTTAAATTAGTTCTTTTACAAGTTTTTAAAATTGCATTCTCAATTCATAGATCTTTTCCCCCTATTTTATTAATATAAGCATTTAGCGATATTTTTTCTTCTAATTACTGCTTTTGCTGTATTCCAGAGTATGTTTGGTACATAACAGTTACCTATCATTTTTCTTTGATGAAATTATATAATTCTATGATTTGTTCCATTCATTCTCTAAGATTAAGTTATTTAGCCTCTCATTGCTTTTTGCCTTTTGTTTCTATGGTTTGTAATTATATACAATTTTTATTGTATTGTGGTCTGAAAGGGATGCATTTAATATTTACATTTTTCTTCATTGAACTATACCGTGTCCCTCACTTTAAACAAGAGAACAAACACTGAAGTGAAGATCCCAGGTCTGTGATCACAGGCTACATGTTAGCCTTTGGTTGGAGGTCCACAGCCTCTGTGAGATCAAAGGCAATGTTTCTATTTTTCCATTGGATAATTGTGAGTCAGGGAGAAATCACATGAAGAGGAGAGGCTGAAGCTCCAGTTGTTCAGTACAATTTGAATGAACCCTCAGTTCCAGCTGTGCAGTCAACCAAAAAACTCTTATTCACCACATGGTTAGCAGACCAGAACCAGGTACAGAACATCTCCATAGAGTACAGCTATCTCCCAGGAACTTCTATTATATACGATCAGGACTATTTTAGAAGCAGGATGCCCAGCCTCTTCCCAATGGAGATTCCATTGGCAGCACTCTGCAAATGCTCATAAGGACTGACTTGGTGGCCAGCTGTCTGTTACATAGTCATTTCCTTACTATTGTCTTTATGGAAAGCAATGCACAAGGGAAAGAAAGCTGAACACTATACCATCTACTAGTCACTATAGGCCATCTGTATTCTCCCAGCAAGTTCGTCCCTACTTGAAATTTGGGATTTCATATAGAGACAGTTAAGAGTGGAGCCTGAAAGGGAAAGAAAGACAATGCCATCAGAAGTGACTTGCCCCTGATGGTATGGAAGCATCAGTCTTCCACATACTTGTGGCAAACTGGAAGGAATAATAAATCAGGATTCAAGAGATTTGGTGTAGAATCCTGATTTTGCTTAACTAGTAGTGTGGCCTTTTGTAAGTAATTTTATCTCTATTGTCTCCAATTGCCTCACCTAGAAAATAAGAGACTTGAACTAGGTTATGTTTGGAGTTATTTCTATGACTAAAATTTTATGATTCTTAACAAAATTTCCAAATGTTCACCTCTCTCTACCTTCCCTCAAGTTCAATGGGTAAATGGATGCCTCATTAAATGTTTAAAAACTATTTATTGGGAAATTAATATTTTAAAAAATCCTGACTTTCTGCCTAAGTATCAATTTTAAAACAGAAGAAAACTGCCAGGGCTAGATAATTGGGATTAAACGATTTGCCTAGAGTCAAACAGCCAGGAAATGTCTGAGGTTAGTTTCAATCCAGGTCCTCCTGACTCCAGGCCTGGTGCTTTATCCACTGTGGTACTTAGCTGGCCCAGAATATTAATCTTTACGATAGAAGCCTCTGACTAATAGATCTTAAAGTCTCACCTGATGCTATATTGCTAAGCCTTATAATGCCTCAATGCCCTTTTTCTGTCATACTCCTCTCTTTCTAGTTTCCTAAAGTTTGAAATGAGGAGAATTTGGTTAGTGGTGCCATGCTCCTCCACTTGTATCCAGGGGTATTATTGTCCTTAATCTTTCCTGATTCCTTACATAAGAAAGATACCATCAGAACCATTTTCTTCCTTGATTCTCAAATACAATGTAATCTCAAACCTTGGGGAAATGGAAAGCAGTTAATCCAAAAGTCTAGAGACCCCTAGGTAAAAGGCAGATCAGTGAAAAAGATTAGGGATAAAGTGTAAAGAAGTAAGCAAACACAGTAACTTAGTGTTTGAAAAACTAATAATTTATCCAGTTACTGGGAAAACTGAAAAACAGTATAGCAGAAATTGAATATAGTCAACATCTCAAACTATATAACAAGAAACTCCAAATGGATACACGATTCAGAATTAAAAGGTGACGGTAAAATCAAATTACAAAAGGAAAGAAAAGATTACCTTTCAAAGCTATGGATGGGGAGACAGTCATGACTAAACAAGCAATATAAAGGATGATAGGACATAAAATGGACAATTTTGATTTTGTTAAACTGAAAAGTTTTTGCATGAACACATCTAGTGAAACTAACATAAGAAAAGAAAAAGGTAGCTGGGGAAAAATCTTTGCAGTAAATTTTTTGGATTAAGGCCTCAAATCTAAGATATGTAAGGAATTGGTTCAAATTTATAAGACCAAGAGCTATTCCCTAAAAGATAAGTGGTCAAAGGATGTGAATAAGCAATTTTCAAAGGAAGAAGTCCAAGCTATCAATAACCCCTTAAAAATATATTCCAAGTAATTAATAATTAGATAAATGCAAATTAAAACAACTGAGGTTCTACAACATACCCACCAGGTGGTAAAGATGATAAAAGAAGAAAATGACAATTCTTGAAGGTGCTGAAGGAAAACAAACACACTAATGCATTGTTGATGGGCCTGTCATTTAGTTATACTGGAAAGCAATTTGTAACTATGCCTCAAAAGTTACCAAACTACATACTCTTTGACTCAACTATACCACTAAAATCCCTATATCCAGAAAGAGATTAAAGGTAGAGAAAAATGACTTGCATTTTCAGAAATATTTATGACGCCTCTTTTCCTAATAGTCCCAAACTAAAAACTAAAAGTATAGGAATACTCACCATTTGGGCAGTGGCTAAATGAATCATACCTGTGGATGTAATGGAATATCATTGTGGCATAAGAAATGACTAAACGAACCTGAAGATCTAAACTTCTGGAAGAAGAACTTAGTATTTGACAAAAACTGCTAGGAAAACTAGAAATACTATAGCAGAAACTAGACACAGAGCAACATTATCTGCTATATACCAAGATATATGTCAAAATGGATACGTGGTTTAGAAGTAAAGGGCAATACCATTAGCAGATTAAGGGAGCAGAAAATAGTTTACGAGTATGACCTATGAAAAAGAGATGACTTGATGACCAAACAAGATATTAGGAGATGTAAAATAGATAACTTTGCATTAAATTAAACATTTTTGACCCCCCCCCCCTAAATCAATGCAACCAAGATTAGAAGGGAAACAACAGGCAGTTCTCAGAGGAAGAAATTAAAACTATCTATGGTCATATGAGGAGATGCTCCAAATTTGCTATTGATTAGTGTTATGAGGGTAATTTGAGGAAAGGTGTTTGGGATAAGGGAATTGAAAGGAGGATGTTGGAGACTTGGTAAATGGATAAATTAGGCTACAGGTAGGCTGGGATTAAAGGAGATTCAGGGTATAATAGGACTGAGGTCAGGAGTATAACACAAAAGGGAAACAGAGATCTTTTGGGAGAAAAGAAGTTAAACTAATCGGACTAACACAGCAGGCTTACAGACTGGGACTTAGACTCAAACACAAGCTGAGGGAAATAGAATAGACTGAAATTAACAAACAGGCTTTAGTTAATTTCACAGGAAGGGACCTATTTTGAAGTAACACCTTCCTTCAAGATGGATGCCTCAGCTACCCTCTAAGCCCAGAGTATGTTGTCTCTTTCCCTCTTCTTCCTTCTTGATAACTAACAGACAAATTATACTAAATAGGACTATTGAAACACAAAGGGTTTATTTGTTCGAAGAATGTTTGTTAGGAAGGTGGATCAAAGGAAAGCCCTATCAGTTATCTCAGGAACCTCAGGTGGGGGAAGGGAAGTAAAGATGGAATCTGAATAAGGACCTGCCTTGCTCAGTTTTACAAAATCTATCTAAAGGGAATAAAGGTGATTTGATTAAATTATAAATAATGCTGTCAATTAGATAACTCTTCACAGATTTAACTCCTCTCTAATTTCTCTCCTTATAAACTCCACAGCCACTAAGGTAAGGGAGGGAAGGCAGGGTGGTATTAGGAAAGGAAGAAAGGGTCTATCTAAAATAATGATTTCTTAAGTAAATATATTAATGCTAGGCTAAATTTCAATATTGAAGCTAGATAATCCAAGAGCTTGCTCATTGACTACCTCCCTCCATGGAAGATCCAGTCAACTGCCCCTCTCCTCAAGATTCTAAAAGCCCAACTGCTTTTGGAACTCAGCCAAAGCTAGAAAAAACTATATCCCCCAATTCTGTATACTACTTTAGGGAAATGCAAATTATAACAACTCTAAGATAACACTTCATATCTATGAGTGGCTAATATAACCTAAAAGGAAAATGATAAATATTGGAGGGGAAGTGGGAAAATTGAGGGCAATAATACACTGCTGGTGGAGCAATGAATTGATGCAATCATTCTGGAGGGCAATTTGGAGCCAGGCCCAAAGGCCCATAAAACTGTGCATGTCTTTTGACCTAGAAATACCACTACTAGGTCTATATCCCAAAGAAATCAAAGTTAGGGGAAAAGGATCTAAGTGTACGAAATTATTTGTACCTGTTCTTCTTGGGTATAAAAGGACTAGAAACTGAAGGAATTTCCATTAATTGGGGAATGGCTGAACAAGTTGTGATATATGATTGTAATGGAATACTATTGTGCCATAGAAACAATGAATAGTATGATCACAAAAAAATCTAGAAAAGCTTATATGAAATGATGCAGAGTGAAATGAGCAGAACCAGTAAAATATTGTACATAGTAACAATAATGATATATGATGATCAACTGTGAAATGATTTAACTATTATCAGAAATGCAAGGATCCAAGACAACCCAAAGGGACTCATAATGAAAAAGGCTATCTACTGCCCCAGAAAGAACTGAGGGATGAAAACACTAGAAAGTATAGGAATAGATGGGCCTTTCCTTAAAATAATAAACAGTATATATCTAAAACCATCAGCAAGTATTATCTGCAATGGGGATAAAATAGAAGCTTTCCCAATAAGATCAGGAGTGAAGCAAGGATGCCCATTATCACCTCTAATATTTAACATTGTACTAGAAACCCTAGCATTAGCAACTAGAAAAGAAAGAAATTCAGGGGATTAAGATAGGCAATGAGGAGACTAAACTATCACTCTTTACAGATGATATGATGGTCTACTTAAAGAATTCTAGAGAATCAACTAAAAAGCTAGTGTAAATAATCAACAACTTTATCAAAGTTGCAGGATACAAAATAAACCCACACAAATCATCAGCATTTCTATATATTTCCAACACAATTCAGCAGCAAGAGTTAGAAAGAGGAATTCCATTTAAAATCACCTTAGACAATATAAAATATTTAGAAATCTATTTTTCAAGATAAATACAGAAATTATATGGACACAACTACAAAACACTTTCCACACAATTAAAACTAGATCTAAATAATTGGAAAAACATTATTTGCTCATGGGTAGGATGAACTAACATAATAGAAATGACAATCTTACCCAAATTAATTTGCTTATTCATGCCATACCTATCAAACTACCAAGAAACTTTTTTATTGAATTAGAACAAATTATAACAAAGTTCATTTGGAAGAACAAAAGATCAAGAATATCAAGGGAAATAACGAAAAAAATGTGAAAGATGGGGGCCTATTAGTACCAGATCTTAAACTGTACTATAAAACAGTGGTCATCAAAACAATATGGTACTGGCTAAGAGACAGAAGGGAGGATCAGATGCCCTCAGCAAGGTAGTATATGATAAACCCAAAGATCCTGGCTTTTGGGACAAGAACACACTATTTGACAAAAACTGCTGAGAAAATTGGAAAACAATATGGGAGAGATTAAATCTAGATCAACATCTCACACCCTATACAAAGATAAATTCAGAATGGGTAAATGACTTAAATATAAAGAAGGAAACTATAAGTAAATTAGGTGAACATAGAATAGTATACCTGTCAGATCTATGGGAAAGGAAAGAATTTATGAACAAGCAAGAAATAGAGAATATTACAAAATGTAAAATGAATAATTTTGATTACATTAAATTAAAAAGCTTTTGTACAAACAAAACCAATTCAACCAAAATTAGAAGGGAAGCAACAAATTGGGAAAAATCTTTATAACAAAAACCTCTGACAAAGGTCTAATTTCTCAAATTTATAAGGCACTAAATCAATTGTACAAAAAAAACAAGCCAATTGATAAATGGACAAGGGACATGAATAGGCAGTTTTTAGATAAACAAAAACTATCAGTAAGCACATGAAAAAGTGGTCTAAATCTCTTATAATTAGAGAAATGCAAAAACAGATTGGATAATATGACATCAAGGAAAGTAATAAATATTGGTGGGAATGTGACAAAATTGGGACACTAATGCATTGCTGGTAGAGTTGTGAATTGATCCAACCATTCTGGAAGGCAATTTGGAATTATGCCCAAAGGGCTTTAAATGACTGCCTGCCCTTGGATCCAGCCATACTACTGCTGGGTTTGTACCCCAAAGAGATAATAAGGAAAAATATGTGTACAAAAATATTCAAAGTTGAGCTTTTTGTGGTGGCAAAAAATTGAAAATGAGGGGATGCCCTTTGATTGGGGAATGGCTGAAGAAACTGTGGTATCTGATGGTGATGGAATATTATTGTGCTAAAAGGAATAAGGAACTGGAGGAATTCCATGTGAACTGGAATGATCTCCAGGGATTGATGCAGAGCGAAAGGAGCAGAACCAGGAGAATATTGTACACAGAGACGGATACACTGTGATGCAATTGAATGTAATGGACTTCTCTACTAGCCACAACGCAATGATCTAGAACAATTCTAAGAGACTTATGAGAAAGAACACTATCCACATCCAGAGAAAGAACTGTGGGATTAGAAACACAAAAGAAAGACATTTCCTTGATCACATGATATGATGGGAATATGAGTGGGGATGTAGACTCTAAATGATCACTCTATTGCAAATATTAATAATATGGAAATAGTTCTTGATCAATGATACCTGTAAAACCCAGTTGGATTGCTTGTTGGCTATGGAATGGGTGAGGGAGGGGGCAAGGGAAAGAACATGAATCATGTAACCATGGAAAAATATTCTAAATTAATTAATTAAATAAAAAATAAAAAACAAGAAAAAAGAAAAAAGAAGGAACTGATGGAGTCTGAATATACATTGACACATGCCATTCTTTATTTTATTTCCTTCATAATTTTTTCTTCAATTATAAGTGATGTGTGTCTTTTTTCATAACATAATGACAATGGAAATAGGTATTGCATGATGGCACATGTATAAGCTATATTATATTATCTTCTGTCTTGGGTGGGGAATAGGTAGAACAGAGGAGGAGAACATGGATTGCAAAATGTCAGAAAACAATTATTAAAATTATACCTACGTGTAATCTCAAAAAATATATAAAATTAATAAGAAAAAAGAAATGATTAAGTGGATAGTTTCAGGAGAAGCTGGGAAGAGCTCTATTATCTGATACAGAGTTAAGTGAGCAGAACTACAAGAACAATTCACATAATGATAACACATTAGGTACCTCAAGAGAGAACACTGATGAACTTCGAGGGAGGATTTAAGTATTTATTTTACTTACTTTTTTTCAACATTGCTAATATAGAAGTGTTTTGTATAATTTCACATGCATTGTGGTATTATATTACTTGCTTCCTCACTAGGTAAAGAAGGGATTGGAGGGAAGGAGGTCTGTATAGTCAAAGATATGGTTCTTTAAGTATCAATATATGGCTATGAGAATTAGGCTTTAAGGAAAGCCAAGTCCTGCAGAATTTATAATTGAATTGTGATGGTACAGAAGACCTTTGAGTCACTTGGATAACAAGGAGATTAAATCAGTCAATATTTAAAGAAATTAACTCAGACTATTCAAAGGAAGGTCAAATACTGAAGCTGAAGCTTAAATACTTTGGCCTCATATGAGAAGACAGCATTCACTGGAAAAGACCAGGTTATTGGGAAAGATTCAAGGGGAAAAAAAGGAGACAGTGGAGGATGAGATGGATAAATGGTGTCACGGAAGCAATGAATATAAGCTTGGATAGACTTCAGGAGAGAGTGAAAGACAGAAGTGCCTTATGTTCTATGATCCATGGGGTCACAAAGAGTCAGATAGACAAGTCAGACAAAATTATATATATATATAACATAACATAACATAATATATAATAAATGATATATATGATGTACATTATAAATATAAATAAATATAACCATGTAAGTAAAATTTATATTTATATATAATTTATTTTATGCATAATAAATAATTTATATAGAAATATATAGAAGTAAATTCAATAATTTAAATGAAATCAGTATTAAAAGAAAAATAACTTTGAAAGACTTTAGAACTTTGTATGATTCAATGAAAAGACCCAAGTCCAGAGGTTTGAAGATGAATCATGCTGCATAACTCCTGCCAGAGAGGTAAAAGACTTTTTTCTTATTTAGCTCCTCTAAAGCCCTTTGGAGATATTAAGGTTCTGAAAGAATACTTGTATCTTCTCTTTCATTAGAATATTACATATAATTATATAACTACTTCCGATTAATCAAATAAACTTATCTTTCTGGGTTTCTTTGCATTCTTGTGTTTGTATTTCAAAATTCCTGCTCAGTTCTTATCTTTTTGTCAGAAATTTTTGAAAATTATTTTCCATTAAGTATCTATCATTATCTTTTTAGGATTATGTTAAACTTTTTAGAGTAAGTTATTCTTGATTGTAAGCCTTTTCTTTTTCCTTTTGGAATTTTATATTACAAGATCCCTTTTCACTTACATTGGAAGTTGCCAGGTCTTCTTATATGACTGAATAATGTAGTTCCTTAGTACTTGAAATGTTTATTTCTGTATTCTTGTAGCTTTTAGTTTTTCCAATTAATTAATTTGTTCGTTGACTACATTAAAATTTCCAGGTATCTCCTTACCTCCCTCCCTTCCCTAAACTAGAGAAGGCATTTCTTGACCAAATAAAACCTATACAGAAATTCTTTTATGTTTCTATTTATAAGTTCTTTCCCTGGAGGTGGGCGTTTACAAGTTATTCTTCAAACAATAATTCTGTAGCTACATATAGTGTCCTCTTGGTTCTATTAATTTTGATTTTTATAATTTCATGTAGGTATTTCCATTTACAAAAATTATCCTGCTCATCATTTCGTGTGGTATTTTAGGATTCCATCAGAATCATATGTCACAGCTTTGTTCAGCCATTCCCCCAATTTCCAGTTTTTTTTGCCATCACAAAGAGAACTGCTATAAATATTTTAGAACATATAGGTTATTTTCCTTTTCCCCTGATCACCTTAGGATACAGTCAACATTCTTGTATCTTTTTCTCTTTGATAGAAGAACTATGGATTTTGGCTATGTCATGCCTGGAATTTTTCCTTTTGGTATTCCTTTCAGGAGGTAATTGGTGGATTCTCAGTCAACATGCATTTATTACATGCTTATTGTATTCTAGGCACTGTACCAAAATGCTGAGGAAATACAGAAAGGCAAAAAATATAGTTTATCTTTACTTTGCTATGTGGACATAACAGATCTGGGTGGTTTTCACTTATGATTTGTTTAAATATTGCAATTAATTAAAAAAATCTCTTCATTTCTTCTAGATATTCATGTAGTTTTTGTGAGTCATCTATTTATTTTCCTTTGATTCTTTGCTTTCAGTTCTTATGGTGTTGCTTACTCCTTTTTGAGAATCTTTGGATTTGCAATAATTTTTGATATTGATTAATCTTTTATTGATTTATTCATCTTTTCACCTTAGTTCCCAAATTGCAGCTGTTTCAGGGCCAGGCTCTACCCCCTGTAGCTTTTAGGTGACTTGTTTTGCCTCACTTAGTCTTTTCTGGGCTCTTTATATAAAATTTGAAAATATTTACGCAAATGTTGTCTAAAAGAATGTCTGCAACTGAGTTTGGCACTTTCCAGTTTTGTAGGTTTTAAAAGGCAGAAAACTCTTTCATGTTGATTAGACTCACAAATGTGTGAAGCAAGTAGGATAGGTATCTCTTAACAATGAAGAAACAGAAGTACTAGTAGAAGGTCATATGACTTATGCATGGCAAAACCACGTCCCAAGTCTGATATTTCCCAGTCTTATTCTCTTTCTACTGGACCATATTAAGAGGTAGATATACCATATGTACCTGGTGCATGTCTGAACACATGCTGCTTCCCATGTCGGTTTGAGGCTGACTCCTTTCTGTGAAAAGTGAGTGTCTAGAATTGATCTGTTCAATAATAGATGCTTATTGAATTGGATTCAACTATATTCAGAGAAAAATTGCTCATGAGATCACGAAACTGACCTGTTTTGTTCATTCTTAGTATCTTAACTCCTATGGAATAAATAAATTTTCCAGTGTCTTCAAGGTATGGAATTAAAGATGTTTTCTAAAATAATTTTGGGGCTTAACTCATCTAGTTTAGCCTAGATTAGTGCTTTCAAAGAGCTTTACATCTTTGTCAATACTTAAAAAGATCTAAGATATTGTTGATGTGGTACTTCTACCAAAGCAGATGATAATCTCTTTATCTCTTGAGAATTTCTCATTCAATAACTAATTCTTTTGTAGATTGCTACGGATGACACTCTTTTAACTCTTATGCCTCAATTGTGTTTTCAAATCTGGCAAACTTGTTTTCTATAGGTCTCCAGGGTTATAGTTATGACTGATCTACTAACAGTCAGTGGTGACATGCTTCTCTAATGCCATAACTCCTTCACACTTTATAAAGGGAGAAGAGAGAGCCCACAGTTAGTATACTAACAACCTATAGTCTCTGATATGAGCTCCTTCTGTGATTTCATTAAGGAGAACAGGAATAAGCATTTATATAGCACCTACCATGTGCTAGGCACTGTATTATGTGCTTTACAAGTATTATCTCATTTAATAGTCATCAAAACTCAGCGGTGTAGGTGATACTATTATTCCCACTTTGCAGCTGAGGAAAATGAGGCAGAGAGTGGTTAAGGACTTGCCCAGGGTCACATTGCTAGTAAGTATTGGAGGCTAAATCTGAACTGAGGTTTTCCTTACTCTAGATCAAGCTTTCTATTAATTGTGCTACCTAGCTGCCTCTACTACCATCAATTACACATGGGGCAGGGCAAATAGTGGTTGTGGAAATCAATTGATCAGGGAGTGTCCTAACTCCCCCTAACATAATGTTATCTTACCCTTCCATCATGTAATTTCATTCTCAGGATCTTTTGAGGATTTCTTCATGTTCTAAAATAATTTAATTTCTATCATTTCTATTCAGTGTTCTTAAATAATTTATTTCTACTCATGCCCAGAAAAAATTATTTTGTCTTTCTAATTCTGGATATGATAATTTAGGGAGAAACTGAAGGTAGAAGGTTCTGGGAGGCAGATTCTGGCATAATAAAAAGAATAACTTCTAACCATTTGGGTTTTCTAGGAATATACCAGGAGATAATAAGGCTTCTGTATCTATAGGTCTTTAAGCAGAGAATGAATGATGATGTATTGGGGATTCCATAGGTGGGAGATAGTGCTTCAAGTATGCGAAGGGTTAAATTTTTGGGGTAGGAGTTTGAACAAAAGTCAGGAGAGCAGTTTGGTAAAACACAAAACACTTAGTTTATTTTTTAGGAAAGTACAGATAGGAAATAGAAAGAAGGAAAGTGAGAGAACTCTTATACCTATACTTAAAATCCCAATCCTAACTAAAATTTCTAAAAAACACCTTAACTCTATCAGTCTTCAAGGGTAGTGTCTTCTGCCAGGTCAAACACGGCCTATCTACCTACTCTGTCTATCTAAGAATATACTCACTATCTAACTACCTGTCTAACTTAATCAATAAGCATTGATTAATAAGCATTAATCACCTTCCACCTCCTTAAATTAATTTCTCTTTACCCACTGTCAGTTATTTTTCCAACTGCCAGTTTGTCTCAGAAAAACAGACAGACACCTCTGTTCTCCAGGGAACCCAGAGACAAAAGCCCCATTCTAACTGCCTGCAACTCACCTACCAACTCTCAGCCACACCTTCCTAACTGTCACCAACTGAAAGCCTGCACAGGAGGGAGGCTCTTACTCAGAAATCTTTTTGCTCCCTTGCCTCTTAAAGAGAAAGAGAGAGAGATTAAGAAAACTTTCTTAACAAGTAGGGGCTAGACTAGATGGCTTCTGATGCCTCTTCTAGTTCTGAGATTTTATGATTCTAAATGTAAGTGGCATACAAAAACTATGCTTCCAAGGTATTTTTCATTTTTAAATCTAAATAATTTTGTTCAATTAGACCCTCTAAATATGCCTAAAAATGATTCAAATTCTTTTTCCTACTCTTAGCTGTTAGATCCCCGTGCATCGTAGGTGTTTCTTTTAATTATGGTGAGATCTAGTATAAATCAGTGCATAGAGTTGGTCTCAGTCAGGAAGACCCTGTTCATACTGCACCTCTCACATACGCTGTCTGTATGACACTGGGGGAAAAAAATCACATAATCTTTCAGGGTCCTAGACAAATTCCTTAAAGTATAAATTGTGGAAACAAAGGTCAGATCAATATATTATAAAATATTCAGAATATCATTCTTTATGTTAACAGAGAAATGAGAACAAAGTGAGTGCCCATTGATTTAGAAATGGCATAAAAATAGGAATTTGACATTATATTATGCTATTATGTAATAAAATAATGAAGACGAAGAAATGTGACAAGAGTCCTATGATCTGATAAAGAATAAAATAATAAGAACCTTGAACATGATATAATTAGACATATAATTTACAAGATTTCAAATGAAAATATTGTTAAAAGGAGAACTAAAATCTGGGCAATTGAAAAATCAGCAAAGTTCCCAGAGAACAGATAACAAAACATTCCTCTTATTCAGAGAAGAGAGGTGGGAGATGACTAGTTCAGAATATTGTATATTTTGTCAGATTTGGACACTATATCATATGGTTTAGGTTTGTTTCTTTGACACAAACGAAGGCTTAGTCTGGTGGGAGTTGGAAGGGCAAGGAGTTGAAATGATTGTGATATGGAAAAAAGTCAATAAATGTGCCACATATTTAGACCTGTTTTTTATATTTTTTCTATTTAAACCCTTAACTTGTAATGTATTAGCTCATAGGTGGAAGAGTGGTAAGGGTGGGCAATGGGGGTCAAGAGACTTGCTCAGGGTCACACAGCTGGGAAGTGTCTGAGGCCGGATTTTTAGATCTGTTTTTAAAAAAGGACTATAAGTTGCAGAACTACAAGGAAAAGCAGGTAGTATATACAATTCTGCATGGATATTGAGGAGAGGCAAGAAGTATTCTTATTTGTTGGAATTGATTGATATGGAGGCTGAGAGACTAGAAAGGAAGTGATGTATGGAATGATTGAATGAAAAGACATTTATTAAGCTCCTACTAACCAAGAATTCTGCTAAAGTATGGAAGAACACCTAGTGAATTCTGAGAGAGTGGTTCTGATTACCCAAAATAGTATATTTGTGAGAATTAGGGGATTTGGTTAATGTGTTAGATGGGAAGATGATTTCAACAAGGGAGTAAGTCAGTCAGATATGAATTCCCATGATTTCCTCCAGGATCCTTTCCCTTATTCGTCCTAGAGAGCCATCCTATATAACAAGTAGTATTTTTTAAAGACAGTAGAAAAAGGAAAAGAGAAAAAAGTCAGCATAACTGATCAATATGTCAAAAAAAGTCTGAAAATATGTGTAATGTACAACATTTATGGACCTCTTTCTTCTGCAAAGGGTAGATAGGAGTATCTTTTGATGTCTCTGCTTTCACAATATCTACATTTATTTTATATCTCTTTTATTTAAATTTTATAGCCCTTTGCACATAGTAGTTAATAAATGTTTAATGAATGAATGGCTCCTGAACCAACATTTGTACTTTTTGCAAAAGTTCATGGCTCATTCTTTCTTCTTCTTGTAATTTCCAAATTGATATTTTTTTTCTGAAACTTTGTGCAAAAACACTTTCCCACAGCTTCAAAGTTTAAGCTATTTATTAATCTCCATGAATTCAAATAGACAGAAAACACTTATCTGGCATTTACAGTATATGTAGCATTGCACTATTGTGTCTAAAAGTCATCAGTGGTCACTTATTTGGTAGTGAATGTTAAGACTCTGACTCGTACAGTGTCTCTGAATTATGAGCCTCTGAGTTCCTCTAAGTTTCTGTTCAGAAGAGATCTCCCAAAGTTGTGAAAAGGGTTGACTGTGACTTAGGTCATAGGTCAAAATGAGATGAATTTTGGTAAAAGGTAACCTTTGAGTCTGTTGTTCAAACATTCAGTGTAAAACTTATTTGTCCTATTAATTTAGTTCCATAACATTTTTGAGGAATGATATTACAAAGACAAACTAACAACCCAACCAATATGAACAATCACAAAATCAATTCAATTCAACTCATCAGAGGCAGAGGGTGAACTAGATGGCCTCTGAGATGCCTTTCAACTCTGAGATTTTGTGAGTCGATAAATATAATTAATGAGTGAATACTGTGTATAAGCCATTATTCTTGCTCCTAAGAAGTGACACTTCTCAGACTTTCAAAGAATAAAGCAGAGAAGACAACTACAAGGTATTTATTTATACCAAGTAGCATCTGAAATGTGATTGAGAGATACACAGAAAGTGTTATGAGAGCTGAGGGAAGGGAGAGATCTACTCAGATGGGAAACCTGGGGACCCAGCCTAGGGAGTCTGATAGAGAAGACTCAGAAATAAATTCATGATCTAGACTTTGAAAGGCAATTAAGATTTCAGGAGTTCAAGAATGGAGAGAATTTTCTTTGGATAGCATAATTGCATGGAGTGGGGACAACACAAGATGTGTTCAGATTGCTAAACTGTTGGGGATTCCAAGGAGAATAGCTTAAGATAAGGCTTAAGACAAGAAAGGTGGGTTAGAACCAACCACTGAGGACCTTAAATGCCAGGCTATGAAGTTTGAATTTTATTCAGTCAGCAGTGAGGAGTCATTCCAAGATTTTGGGGGTATGAATTTTGAACCTTACATTAATAAGTCAAATCAATCAGAAATGTGGACTAATATAATTATAAGGGATGGCTATTTAGGAATGGGGAAAGGGAGGACTATAGAGGGAAATTTATATGATGTAAAAACAAAAGGTATCAACAAAATCACTTTAAAAAAAAAGAAGCTTGTCAAGGAAAAGGACCTATATGTATAAAAATATTTAAAGCAGCTTTTTTTTGTGGTGGCAAAGAACTGGAAAGTGAGGGGATACCTATCAACTGGGTAATGAGTGAGTAAATTATAGTACATGATTGTAATGGAATACTATTGTGGTATAAGAAAGGATGAACAGGAGGAGGGCAGAAAACCTAGAAAGAATTACAAGAACTGATGCAGACCGAGAGGAGTAAAACCAGGAGAACATTGTACACAGCAACAGCAATATTGTATAATGAACAACTGTGAATAACTTGGCTATTCTCAGAAATACAGTGATCCAAAACAATCCCAAAGAACTCATGATAAAAAAATGGCATCTACTTTCACAAAAAGAACTGATGGAGTCTGAATCCAAACCAAAGCAAACTTTTTCCCCTTTCTTCCTCATTTTTTTTGGTTTGAGATTCCTTTTACAAAAAGATTTATTTGGAAAAATGTTTTACATGATTGCACATGTAAAATCTATATTAGATTGCTTACCATTGTGGGGGAGGCAAGGAAGGAGAGAATTTGAGACTCAAACATTTTAAAAAGCAAATGTTAAAATTGTTTTTATGTAATTGTGGAAAATATAAAATGTAAAAATATTTTTAAAAATAAAAAAGTTTTTACGACTGATTAGAGGGTTAGAGACTGAAGTCAAGGAGGCCAGTTAGGAGGCTATTGTAATCCAAGTAAGAGACAATGAGTTCATAATAATGGCATTTTTTAATCTTACATCATGCCAATGGGATTGGAGGAGGAATTATGGATTTAATTTTTATTGTAATTTTTACTTGAGTAGAATCTATTGTGATTTAATTTATAGGTCTCTGGAACCATGTTCATTTTCTTGGCTGATTTTGGGTACTTCTTCCTTCTGTGATGTAGATCTAGAGAATGACACCTTCATTCTCCAGAAGGGAAAACTAAAGATGGAACATGGTAAATTACAAAGAGCCCAGGCCTTGGGCACAGGGTTTGAGTTCTGGCTATGGGCAAGTCACTTTCCATCATTTCTCTGAACCTTGTTTTCCTTATTTGTAGTGGATCAGGATGGGGTTATTAAGAATGTCTGTGCTGGGTTGTTATGAGGAAGCCAAGAGGCACTAATATAAATGCTACTTTGCTTGGCTATGCCTAAATGCTGGTGTACAGACCCTACTGAGGTACCCAGGTCTCCCCTATTCTCCTCCTGAGCCCTTTCCATTTTTTGAGGAGGGGAAAAAGGGTTCTAGACTTGTGCTTTCATTGATATTGACAACTTCCAAAGAGGGGACTCTCTGAACTAATGCAAATGTGATGAATAGTTGTAGAGAATTGCCTGGGATGCTGAGTGACTTCCCTAGAGTCCCATAACCATTGTGTCAGAGGTAGAACTTCAATTCCATTCACTAAATATTTATTAAGCATCTACTATGTGCCAGACCCTATGCTAAGCCCCAGGCATAAAAATAAGAAAAAAAGAGAGTCCTCTCAAGGAGTTTACAATCTAATGGGAGAAGACACCCAAATCAAGCTGAAAAGGAAGGATGAGGAGGATTAGCAAATGGTACCCCATGAGGTAGATGCGACTAAAATCCAGTCTTAGCTTAGTGGCTCTCTTAACTTAAGGGCAGGGACTGGTGGTTGGAGAGACAGAAAGAACAGGAGACAAGGGGAAGGAGGAGCTTTAAGGTAGTGGATAAACAGATCTTTGCACGGAACTTGCAAAATGCCTTTATGATGTTTATGTTGGAGGTTGTGAATAATAATAGCTAACTTATAGATTAGCTGTCCTGACAGCTACTGTAAGCAGTTATGTTTCCTAGATTGTTGGAGCTGGCAAGAAACTTAGAGAGAATGGAGAATTTGTCAAGGGACATTTTACAGATGTGAAAACTGAGGTTGCCCATGTTTGCACAGTTAATTATTGGCAGAAATAAGATTTGAACCTGAGTTTTTGTGACTCTAAATTTAGTGATCTTTCTACTCTACCATTAGTAGTTAATAAAATAAAAATGAGATTATCAGATTCTGATAAGACTTTACATTTGCTTTTAGAAATACAATAGAACTCCACTAAGACACATTTTGTTATTACATTCTTGGGGAATAAAGTGATTTGGTTGATGAGAAGTAAAAATTGTTAGGTGTGAAAACTGAGGTTGCCCATATTTGCAGAGTTAATTATTGGCAGAAGTAAGATCTGAACCTGAGTTTTTGTGACTCTAAATTCAGTGATCAATCTTTCTACTGTTCCATTACTGGCACAGTTTGCCTGAAGCATTTAGAAATCTCCTTCCCGTTCACCATGCTGCCCCCCTGAAAGCTCTCCTTGATATGAAGCTTACATTGTGGGCCAGAATCCATTCAAAATCGTAACTTACACGACCCTAGTGATAGGTATATTTTACTAATCCACCAAGGGAGGCATTAAAGCAAAAAGACATTTAATTAAATAACATAGCAAAATAAACAAGGCAGAGCCTCTCCCACAAATTTTGGCATCACTTGCAGGAGAAGGGAAATATGCTGGGAACCCATGCAATGTAACTGAGGAAGGTGCATGGATGCACACTTATAGGGAACATTATGGTCAGGAGATCTGCATGATTAGGGAGCATATGCACAGCCCAAGTGATGTCCTTTATAAGGCATGAGCCCACTTGAACCCTTCTCTGTCTTTGAAATTGTTCTTTTTTTCCCATGCAGAGCCAGCAGTGTGTCAAACCCTATCATATCACTGGTCCTTTCAAATCACATTTTTTTTAATTTTATTTTTTTAAACCCTTATCTTCTGTGTATTGGCTCATAAGTGGAAGAGTGGTAAGGGTGGGCAATGGGGGTCAAGGGACTTGCCCAGGGTCACACAGCTGGGAAGTGGCTGAGGCCGGGTTTGAACCTAGAACCTCCCATCTCTAGGCCTGACTCTCAATCCACTGAGCTACCCAGCTGCCCCAAATCACACTTTTAAAAAACTCTTACCATCTGTCTTTGAATCAATATTATATATTGGTTCCAAGGCAGAAGAATGGTAAGATATTTAGAGATGAGTGACTTTCCCAGGGTTATGGAGCTAGGAAGTATCTGAGGTCAGATTTGAACCCAGGATCTCCCATCTCTTGTCTTGGCTTTCAATCCACTCAGCCACGTAGCTGCCCCCCTCCCCAACCCCAAGCAAGATTGAAATGGATTGGGTCAAGTTAGCAATTTTTACTTCTCATCAACCAAATCACTATATTCCCCAAGAACGTAATGATGAAATGTCACAGTGGAATTCTATTATATTTCTAAAAGCAAATGCAAAGTCTTATTAGAATTTGATAATCTAATTTATTTTATTTTTTGACTACACTGAAGGCCATCTATTTTATGACTCACATGCTTGGAATATATTACTTAATTTTTAGAAGAAAAAATAGCTGTAAAATTTCATAGAGGTTTTGAGAGCAAGTATAGGAGAAACCTTTTTTATTTCAATAACTTTTTTTGAAAGTTACTTTATAGGACTAATAATGTACTGTTTCATTTTAATTCAGTATAAGCTAAACCCTTCAGAGAATGTAACTTAATTTTCTTTGCTGGAATGAATGAATCATGTATTAAAATAACTAGCAATGAAATGGATGCTTTGATATCTGGGGAAACATGATTCCATTTGAGGTGCTTTGTCCTTTTATTATTTTGACATTAACTAGTTGTTTAAAAAAGAACGCATAATTTCTTCTGTTCTACATTGGAGCCCACAAGCAAGAAATAACTTTCTTATTGTCCTTTTTGCCCTGTTGGTGAATTTATTCCCTTTCCTGAAGCAGGAGACCTTGATACTTCCAGAGAAGTCAACACTCATCATATCACGTTTCTAAAGTGGTAAATAGCTATAGGACCTCATGAGTCATTGAAAAGTAATAAGGGCTAAACTGGCCATTTTGCTCTTCTCCACTGGGATAGCAGGTGGATTGCAGTGAACTTTTTCCTAATTCTTGATTGCTGGTTTTACATTTATTGCTATGAGGCAGTTATGGGGCACCATGAATAGAGTGTAAGATGCAGTCAAGAAGGTCTCAGTTTGAATCCCCCTCAGACACTTACTACCTGGTGACTTTGGGAAAGTCACCTAATCTCCCTGTTTCTCAGTTTTCTTAGCTGTAAAAGGGGACAATTCTAGCAGCTTTCTCCCAGGGTTGTGGTGAGGATCGAATGAGCTGACCTGCGTAAAGTGCTTTGCCAACCTAAAAACACTAAATGAGCCGGCTCTTATTCTGTTAGTAAGGCGCACCGATCACCTTGTTGCTCTTTGACTAAAAGCAAGCATTGTCCAGTGAATAATGGACTTTCCGTATGATTCATTACAGAATCATTCACGTATAGAATGGCCCTCTTGTCAGTTTTGTTCACAACGGGGGCCAAGGTTGGCCTCTGTGACCATGCGGTAATTCTTTTGCTGCCAAGATAATGACCATCTTAGTGGCAAGTGGTGGTGACTTTTAAAAATGTATGACACACAGAGGAAATTTTGGAAATGCCACATTTCAATTTGACAGGGTAGAAATGGTTGCATTTTCTCCTACAGTTTCTTCAGGGAAGCAACAATATGTTCTCTTTTCTGTAAAAGATTTTTGAACTAAAGTGAGCAGGTAAAAATGGATTTTCAACATGGGTTGACGCGCCGATTATCATCACTCCAGTGGCAGCCCCGTCACTCCAACTAGTGGGTTGACCAGCCAGGGGTCTGGTCAATGTACCAAAAGGCAATTCAGTATTGGAAAAAATCATTCTTGGAGGTCGGGAAGGGTCTAAAAATTCTTGGTAGGACAACTTTGACAATTTTTTTAAAAATCCTTTACCTTCTGCCTTAGAATTAGTACTATGTAGTATTGATTCTAAGGCAGAAGAGTGGTAAGGGTTAGGCAATGGGGGTCAAGTGACTTGCCCAGGGTCACACAGCTGAGAAGTGTCTGAGTCCAAATTTGAACCCAGGACTTCCCATCTCTAGGCCTGGCTCTCTATCCACTGAGCTACCCTGCTGCCCTCCTAACACTAGCTTTCAAGTGGAAAATTGTCCCATTTGGCTATAATTTCTTTACCATATCTGGATGGTGATTGTAAGTATGGCTTACAAAGATACTTTTTTACTTTTAAGATATGCTATATAAGTTCCTTCTAGCTCAGAGAGTCTGAGATTTAATGCTGGAAGAAATTAAAGTAAAATAATAGATTCATAGAAACGTTAGTGCTAGAAGAGACCATAGATATCATCTAGCTTGTCCAACCAATTAGGAAATTGAGATCCAGCAAAGTCAAGAGATTTGGCAGGCACACAGCTAGCTAGTGGCAGAACTGAGATACAGGACCAAGTTGACTGATAACTAATCCATTTTTCTTCCTACCATATCACACACACACACATACACATACACACACACACACATATATATATATATATATATGCACACACATACTCACATGAATGCATACAGACATGGACAAATTGAGAAATATCTTTTCTAGATAAGTTTGAGTAAATTCCAGTTTGTTCAAGTATTGTGTTAAAATCAAGCCTTAAGAGACATCAAGAGTGACCCAGCTGATTTTTAACAATTTCCATTTTGCCCTCCTTTTAGACATTGCTGTGAGAGAGAAATCCCCTTCTAGACCCAGGTTGCATTTTGCAGGAAGAAAGTGTGAAAATAGAGGGCAAGAGGAGAAAGTTACAAAGTCAGATCGGATAGGACTTGAGGAAGAGTGGCTAATTCTCAGTCTTTCCATCATTAGGAGTTCCCTATGTGCTACCACCAAGGTGCCAAAGGCATGCCCACATCCTTCAGCTGGAACATTATGATCTCATCAGATTGACTGGGAACTTCTCAAATGGATCTGGACTCCCACAATCCACTTTTCTATCATCTCCTCCCCCAAACCCCAAACAATCTTTATCTTACACAAACCAATTATGGACATTGGGAAGGAATACTAACAATGGGAAGGATGAGGAATGTTATCTTAAAAGCTGTGGCACTTGAACTGAGTCTGGAAGGGATGAAAGGCTCCCAAGAAGTGGAGTTGAGGAGAGAGTGCCTGTGCAAAAATATAGAGGCAAGATATGGAACTTTGCATATAGAGAACATTTAAGTAGATCAGTTTGTCAAGAGCATAACATGAGCTAGGGAGAAAAATGTATAACCATCCTAAAATGTCAAAGAGAAAAATTTGTGTATTATCCTAGTGTCCAGGAAGAACCACTAAAGGGCACCAGGTGGTGATATGGTCAGACTTGTGCCTGAAAATATCAGTTTGTTGGCTGTGGAAGATGGATTAAAGAGAGGAGAAACCAGGCAGAAATTTCGACTAGGAAGCTATTGCAATAGTCCAGGCAAAAGGTCTGAATGAGGGTCTGAAATATGATGATTGAGGTATGAGGGGAGAGAAAGGGACAGCTGCGGGGAGCTTCTATTTATTTAAAGAGGGTACTTAGGCCAGCCATCTCTATTCCCTACCTGGCTGTATTCTTTGGGACTTCTGTACCTCACCCCAGGTTGGTTACCCCCCATCCTCCTACCTTTTTCACCTTCCTTTTGTGTGTTATCCTCTCCCAATAGATTGTAAGCTCTTTGAGGGCAGGTACTGTTTTTTCTTTTTCATATTTATATCCCCAGAGTTTAGCCCAGGGCCTGCCTCGCTGCAGGTGCTTAATAAATGTTCATCGACTGACCTATTGATAGATATGAAAGGTGTCAGAGGTAGAATAGGACTTAACAACTGACTGAATTTGGAGGATGAAAAAGAAGTAATTATCTAATGTAATAATTAGATGTTCAAATGGCAAATATATTTACTACAAAAATTATTTGAGGGGTGGCTAGGTAGTACAGTGGATAGAGTGCCAGGTTTGGCGACAGGTGAATCTGAGTTCAAATATGTGTGATATGTGACACTTGAGTGAGTTACTTAACTCTCATTGCCTAGCCCTTACAGCTCTATACCAAAACTTAGCATTGATTCTTCTGTCATGGAACCAATATTTAATATTGATTCCAAGACAGAAAGTAAACATTTTTATTTTCTTTTTAGTAATAGAATTTATTTCTAAGACAGCCCTCCCCTCCATGAACCATAGAAAGCACCCAGATATATATGTATAAATATATATATAAGTAGATATATATGTATTTACAGATATTTAGATAGATGTAGATTATGTCTTTCATGTTTCCATTTTTCAGGTCATTCTATGGACGTGACATTCACAAATTATTGTTCAAGTATTAAATCTGTAGCTATTTATAATGTTCTCTTGGTCCTACTCATTTTGTTGGTCATTATTCAATGCAGTTATTTCCAAGTTTTAAAAAAATTATCTTGTTCATCATTTCTTATGGTACAGTAGTATTCCATCACAACCATAACCATTCCCTAATTGGTAGAGATCCCCATAATTCTCAGTTCTTTGCCAGCACAAAGAGAGCTACTATGAATATTTTAGAACATATAGATTCTTTCCTTTTCCCCTGATCTCTTTAGGAAATAGACTCAGGAACTTCTTGCTGGGACTAGGGGATACACAGTAATTCCAAATTGCTCTCCAAAGTATTTGGATCAGTTTACGGTTCCCCAAACAGTGGATCAGGGTCCCCATTTTCCCACACCCCCTCCAACATTTGTTATTTTGTCCTTTTGTCATTTTAGTCAATCTAATGGGTATGAGGTGATATCTCAGAATTGTTTTTGTTTGCGTTTTCTAATCAGTAGTGATTTAGAGCATTTTTCATATACCTATATATGGCTTTGATTTCTTCACCCCAAAATTGTCTATTCATATCTTTTGCCCACTCATCAATTGGGGGGTAGCTCTCATTTTTTTAATCTGATGATGTTCTCTCTATATTTTAGATATGAGACCTCTAAGAGGCTGTCTATAAATTTCTTTCTTAATTTTCTGCTTTCCTTCTAATCTTGATAAAATTTGTTTTATTTGTACAAAATCTTTTTAATTTAATGTGCTTAACATTATACACTTTGTATCTCCCACAATGCTCTCCATTTCTTGTTTACTTAAATTTCTCTCCTATCTATAAATCTGATAGGTATTATGTTCCCTGTTCTAATTTATTTATGACATGTCCTTTTATGTCTAGATCATGTATCCATGTTGATCTTCTCTTAGTGAATGATGGTCTAAATATTGGTCCAGTTTCTGTCAAACCACTTTCCAGTTGTCCCAGCAATTTTCAATAGTGATTTCTTATCTTGAGAATCTGGATCTATGCTTTTGTCAACTGTGTCTAAGTAGAAATTTTATATCCTTTAGACTTCATTTCCCAGGATTCTTACCTCGCCCCAAACTTCCCTTTTCTTTTTTGTTTACATGCATCTTTTACGTGATTGTATATAAGTTTTGGGAAATGCCCTCTCACACTCTTTTCCATGTGAGTGGTGAGTGCTCCCTGTGTTCTCTAGCTCTCTAGTTAAATATTAATAAATATAAATATAATACTTAGTTATTGGATATTAATTTCAAAATCCACAACTGCTTGTTGTATGCCTCTCCTGTTCCACTGATATTTCTATTTCTTAGCTAGCACCAGGTAGTTTTGATAATTACTGCTTTCTAATACGGTTTAAATTCTGGCACTACTAGACCTCCTTTCTATACATTTTTTCATTAATTCTTTTGATATTCTTGATCTTTTGTTCTTCCAAATGGATTTTGTTATTTTTTTCTATCTCAATAAAATAATTTTTTTGTAATTTGATTGGGATGGTATTGAGTAAGTAGATTACTTTAGGTAGAATTGTCATTTTAATTATGTTGGCTCTACCCATCCATACACAATTAATATTTCTTTAAGATAAGGGTTTAACAAAACAACACAAAACAAAAAATTATATGGTAAGAATGCCTATTATATTTATATTAGCCAAAATACTGATAAATTCACTTGTTAAATGTCACTACTATATTATTAGTTTCATTTCTTAAACGAATATTGCTAGTGACTACAGGCACTAGGAGTTTATCTTATGAATTAATAAATGTTTGTTGATCGACTAGCCATGCATACACTTATAAAGACCAGAATCATACCATTTTTTAGACACTCACATTCCAGAATGAATTGAATATATATTTATAATCAATCAATAAGCATTTATTGAACACCTCTTATGTGCTGGGCATTGTGTTAAGTACAACTGACTTTTTGTCTATCTTTCGACTATTTTTCAAGTTCAGGGTTCAAGTTTGAAGTTCAAGTTCAAGCTTGACCCTTTAGCCAGGGCAAGTACTAGATTGGAGTGTTAGATGCTTTGGGGATAAGTAGATGGAATCGTTAAATTAGTAGATAAAGGTGAAGACTTTAAGGGATCCATATAATTATTAGAGGCTAAACTTGGACCTATAATTTTATAGGGATAGGCAACTCTTTTTTTCACTTTAAACCACTTTTTCTAAAAACTGACACTAAATATAAGTTCCAAGGTAGAAGAGTGGTAAGGCAATTGGGGTAAAGTGACTTTCCCAATGACTTCACACAGTTAGGAAGTGCCCAAGGCCATATTTGAACCCAGGATCTCCCAACTCCAGACCTTGTGCTCTATCCACTAAGACACCCCCCCCAAAAATAAAATGCTGTTCTCTTTGCTTAGATGTACTGGGGTTCAAAATCAGGACCTTCTGCATGTAAAGTAGACATGATAACCACTATATTATGGAACTGCTAGGATAGACATCTCTTGCATGAGGAAACTTCCTATCATAGGTCAACAACTTCTTTGCAATTTATAGTCTCAGAGAATTGCCTAGAATGACGGGGTCAATCATGCAAGTCACCTTGCAACATTCCCAAGTTTGATCCTAAGCTGGTTAAAACATAGTTGGAAAATAACATAAAATAAATTAAAATACAGTAAAATGTAGATAATATTACATTTACAAACTAAGTCAGTACATGATGGGATGCTTATGTGCAGATTAATGGCTTCCATTTTTATTTGAGTTTGATGCCATTAACCTAGAGAACTTAAAGGTAAAGTGACTTTCCTAGCATCACACGGTCATTAGGGTTCAGAGTGGGGATTTGAGCCCAGGTCTTCCTGTATTCAAGACTGATACTCCATCCATTATTCCATTCTTTCTTTAAAAATCACATTTATTTGAATTCAGTTAAAAGAAAGATTTGAACTCAGGCAATCTATATAAGATATTTTGATGTATAAGATGACAAATAACTGGGTTGGCTGCTATTTTCATTGTTCAGTTGGTTTTGCAGACACTGCGAGGATAAAATCTTAGTGTCTCTGTGCTTCAGATTCATTTGGGGAGTGATTATTGCCTAGATGAGGAGGTGGAAAGCGTAGCAAATAATGGCTTTTCTACAGGTTTAAACTTTATTGGTGAAACATTTGATCATCTAATCAACTTGATAAAATGATAAATAGGAATATCACTTGAATAAAGATTACTGCAAGGAGCCAGCTAGATAGAAATTCTTATCAAAAATTTCTATTTTGTAGGGGAGGGCAAAGTTAAGATGGCTGCTTAGAAGCAGCAAAAGTTCAGACCTCTGTGAAAACCCTTCCACACCAATAAAAAACAAAGTGCTTTGAGGGGACAGAAAACCAAGTCTAACAACAGGATAGAGCTGGGGGACCCGTCTGCTCAATTCAACTTAAAATGTAAGCAGAAAAGGCTGAATTCTTGAGTTTAAGGAAAAGGAAGAAGGAAGGTCCCAGGACCCTTCCCCCACCTATTGTGCTGAGCCTCCTGAAATCACTGGAATCTCAGGGTGAGGGCTTCAGCCCAGAGGGAATGTCTTGCTGCCATAGCTGCATGCCAGACTCAGGGCATTGACAACAGCTGGCAGGGAGGCAGCTGGAGGAGAGGTGCGGAGGGGAAGGCAGTCCAATCACAGCCACTACTCTCCATCTTGAGCCTCAGCTTCTCGAAGTTTTGACCTCAGGGCACATCCAGATCCACAGATCAGCTCTACCCAGTCTTAATCTAGGCTATCAATAGGGTAGATAAGAAGCCTTCAGAGGGCAGGGAAGCTCAATCTCTAATACTCTTCCCCCCCTCTGACTGCCCTGAGATATACAGTAAGAATCTGACTGACTGGGATCCCAGGGTGAGGCTACAGAATACCTTGATAACATGGCAGGAAACACAGCTCCCTTCAGCCTCCACACCTTCACCTAAACCATCAGCTTCTGCTGCCAGATGGGGAAAATATGACCTCAGGGCTCATTAATACTCCATCAACCTAATCTAGTCAATCAGCAGAGCAGAGAAGAAGCCCTTTCAGGATAGAATAGCCCAAACCCACAGATCCAGCAAATAATCACAGAAGCAAGATTACAATCAATGACAGGGAGGAAAGAAGGAAAAATATGAATAAACAACAGAAAAAGAAAAAAAGAAATTATAATGAATACCTTCTATCTAGGTAATGAACAAAGAGAAAATGGAACAGAGTAGAACCAAGGAACATCACGTAAAAACTCTGGAACTCCAGCAAACTGGACATAGGCTTTGGAAGAACTCAAAACATAATTCACAAAATAATTAAGAGAGGCTGAAGACAATGGGAAAAGAACTTAAAAAGCAAAATAAGTCATCTGGAAACAGAAGAACATGAACTAAAACAAGAAAATAGTGTCTTGAAAGCCAGAATTGACCATTTTGAAAATGAAGCAAAGAAAGTAAAAGATGACCTACAAAGAAAAGCAGACCAGAAGGAGAAGGATGACCAAAAAGCCAGTGATGAAATTCAGTCTTTAAAAATTAGAATCCAACAACTAGAAGCAAATGACTTCACAAGGCAGCAAGAGTCTATAAAGCAAAATCAAAAGAATGAAAAATTTCAGGAAAATATGAAACACTTCATTGATAAAACTACAGACATGAAAAATAGATTCAAAAGAGACAATTTCAGAATTATTGGATGACTGGAAAATCATGACAAAAATAAAATCTGAAATCATTCTACAGGAAATTATAGGAGAAAAGTGCCCCGACATTCTTGAATAAGAGGGGAAAGTGGAGATTGAAAGAATCCACAGACCATATCCTGCATTTAATCCCTAATTGACAAGGCCTAGGCATGTTATAGCCAAATTCAAGAACTACCAGGCCAAGGAAAAGATACTTCAAGCTGCTAAGAAGTGTAATATTATTTCTGCTATGCAAAATGGAGAGCAGGATGAGTGACACTTAGCAGTTTAGAATTTGGAACCAATCTAGCTTGCCATGAGCCAGCAAAGGAGAGGCAGTTACTGGAAAACTATAAAAAGTAGAATTTTGAACAAGAAGCTCTCTAAATTTGGAGAAGGAATTTATGGTGGAAGGTTGGTTGGGATTTGGGATAGGCCAAATCAACTCAGGATACCTGCATACAGTTCTAATCTCTATCACACACTCAACTTCTGTGTAAAGCTGTGTTATACACCCTATTCAATTGATCATCAAGGAAGAAGCAATATAAATACCATTAAACAATCTGGTTCAGGCCAAGCAGCCTGGCCTGGCCAGGTTGCAACCAAAGGGACAAACCTCTCCAGCCAATAATCTCAAACCTGACTACCTTCAATTGACAGACCTGATCATCAGTAGTTTTAGCTAAGCTTTCCCTCACACCTCTTTCCCTCAGTTCCTGTTACCCTTTCCCTAAGTTTGTTGTTATTAAATTCTGAAATTTACTTAGGTGGATGTCATCATTACCCTAAGGATTATCAACATATCCTTGGGTATCTGAGGGAAGAGGGATTACTCAAATTACAGGTAAACCACAGTCACTAGCGTTATCCATCAGTTTTAGAGCCAGGATAAGCAGTCAAGAAGCTGTGTGATCTAACCCACAGTCTCTTATTTGATCACTTATTCCTGGGACACTGTTGTAGTGGAGCTGGGCATATTAGTTTAGTCACAAATATTCCTGTGAGGTCTTGGTGTTCACCATCACAACCTGGTGTTCACCTAGGGATTCCCACTATTACTCAGCTTCAGGTCCTCATACCAACAGAGGACTTTGAGCCATTTCATTATCAGCATATCAACTCCTATAATAGAAGAAACCATTCAGATATTATGGAACCACAGTTAGGATAACACAGGACCTGGCTGCATCCACACTGGTGGAACAGAAGGCATGGAATATTATATTCCAGAAAGCAAGGGAACTGGGTCTACAATTGAGAATCAACTACCCAGCAAAATTGACTATATTCTTGCAGGGGAAAGTATGGTCATTTACTAAAATAGAAGACTTCCAAGCATTCATAAAGAAAAGACCAGACTTAAACAGAAAATTTGATGCCCAAACACAGAACTCAAGAGAATCACCAAAAGATAATTAAGAAAGGGGAAAAAACTTTTTTAAGGTACCAAATAAATTCAAATAATTTGTATTCCTATAAGAAAAGATGATATTGGTAATTCTTAAAAATTGTTATTATCATCAGGTTAGTTATAAAAAGTATACTTAGAGGGTATAGTGGCAAACTGTATAGGTTGATATATCAAAAAATATAAAAAACCAGGGGTAAAAAAGAGGATAATACTAAGAGAAATGAGAAAAGAGATAAAATGGGGTAAACATATATTGCATAAAGTAGCACATGGCGGGGAGGTGGAGAGAAGAGCAATACAATGGAAGGATGAAAGAAGTTGGAGATAGTCTCCAAGAAAATTTTAAGCATCACAGTGGGAAGGGTCAGAAAGGTTCAAATGAAAGGAAAACCTTCATTTCCAAATTCAGTCATCATCATCATCAACAACAACAACATTGTCAATATCATCAACATCATCATCATCAATATCACCACCAACATCATCATCATCATCAACCACAAAATCATCAATATCATCATCATCAACAGCAACATCAACATCATTATCAGCATATCAGCATCATTGACATCATCATCATCATCAACAGCATTGTCGTCATCATCAACAACATCATCATAAACATCAATAACATCATTGTCATCAACTTCATCATCAATATTATCAACAACATCATCATCATCAACATCAACATCATTGTCATTAACTTCATTATCAATATCATAAACATCATCAACATCATTTACATCATCATCATCAACAACAACACCATCATCACCGTCATCAGAATTAATGTCATCAATGTCATCATCAACATCAACATCTAACTATCCATCTTTTCCTGACCCCCAGGAAAGATTTTTGCTGGGAGGCTTAACCTAATAGCATACTATACAGAGTACTGAAGGAGAGCCAAAAGACCCACTATGTGTCCTTTGGGGGTAAAAAGAAAGCTTCTTTTTCCTGGACTCTGTTTCCTCATTTATGTATGAGTGAAGCTTACCTGGACTCTTCATTAAGTTAATCAATTAAATCAAAGAATAAATCAGGTATAAACAAGAAAAAAAGCTTTCTGTAGTATTGTAGCAAAGTTCAGAAAATTAAAACTCCTGGTATAGCTTGGCCCTTTAAGTCCCTGCATTACTAGGGCACTTTGTTCCTTCTCAGGTTGGAGATATTGCCTGGGTCAGCACCTTTTCATTTCTATACATAGGAGCTCCTTGCCAATGTAGTTAATGCTTAACATGTTCAAATAACACATTAATTCAATGCAAAGAACACTTAATTAAAATGGAATAAAATATTAAATAACAAAGGAAAAGAAAAAAACAAATTTAAGTCTGAGGACAAGAAAACATAAATGTCCCTTTCAATAGAGAAAGGCTAAGAAAAGAGACCTTTTTTATCAAATATATTACAAAGAAAAAAATCTTTGAGATCTCCATTGGGCTTTTTTATATTGTTTATATTTACTTTGGAATTACATAAAATTTATATCAAGGGAAAAAAGATTATTTGTTGGTACTAAATTCCAAGGTAGGGCCCACTCTAAGTGTTCAGTGGATCCAGTTAAGGGTCTACTACGGCAAAGTGAAATGTTAAAATTCTTGAGCTGTGACAACTAGAATCTATACCTTCTGTATCTTACAAATAGTCCTTTCAGAAATAACCACAGAAGTCAACTTTTCACCTGATGTCCAAATTCCTCTGTCTGATGAGAAAAGGTTAACATGTCAGTGAGTTGGTGATAATGTTGATCCAGCAAAAATTTGCCTCATTGATAAAGTGGTGCCTTGTGGCAAGAGCGTTTGTTGAATTTAATGGCTTTTCACCAGTATTGGATGTCCTGTTAAATTTAGTAAGTTCTTATTCTAGGCAAAGCCCTGTGATAGGTGCTGGGAACTCAAACATAAAAAGGGAATAAGGAGCTCTGGGAGAATTGATCTTGCTTCCTAGAGACTGTAATAGAGTTGGGGAAAGCTTGATGCAACCTGATTTGTGCCTTAGATTCTGGCAAAGCATTCAGAGAAAAGACAGAAGGGATATCATGGACTAAAAAACTAACAATAAAATTCTTAAAACTCAAAGGAATGCAATTCTACCTAAGTAGTCAGGTGATGCAGTGGATAGAATATTGTACCTAGAATTAGGAAGACCTGAATTCAATTTCCAGTCTCACACACTAGCTCTGTGACCTTGGGCAAGTCACTTGACAAGTTTGCCTCAGTTTCCTAAACTGTAAAATGTGGATTGTAGTAGCACCTGCCTCCCATGGTTGTTCTGAGGATCAAAGGAGATAACGTTTAAAAAATTAGCATACTGTCCTGTAGGTAGTAGATTCTAGGTAAATGCTAGCTATTATTTTTATTAGCTATTATTATAACAAGATAGAAATATAGGAGTTGTGGATACCCAAGGAATTCACCAACAAACTTAGATTTTTTAAAAGATATCTACATAAGACAGAAGCAAAAAACAGTAAAAAAGATGAAAATAAGAATGTGAGATGGTCCTTTAAAAAGGGTGTTAGAAAACCTAGAGTCTAGAATGGACTAAGGGTAGGAAGGATGGTTAAATTTTTTTTAATTGTATAGAGGGAAAAGATGAGGATCAAAGAGGAGATAAAACAACTAATAATATGATGATAACTAACAATGAAGCTAAGGCAGAAAATTTCAATTTTTATGTTGCTTGTTTTTATTTTTCTTTGTTACAAAGAATGACAATGACCATCAAATTGGAAATGACAGAACAAAGATGGTTAAGAGAAAATTTTGACACCTAAGATAAGTAAAGATGGAAGAGGAGAGTGGTTAGTTGTTCCTGATGAATTAAAGTCTCATGGTTTAGATGAAATATATCAGGTGCTAAAAGACCTGGATGAGCCTGTGGTGGATGAACTGCTGCCAGTGGTCTTGGAGAATGAGAGAGGTATTAAAAACCTGCAAGAGGGCATATGTTACCCAGTTTCCAGAAAAGGCAAGAGAATAGAGCCTACAAACTAGGCCAATAAATTTATCTTCAGTTCCTGGGAAATTTCTGGAATATGGCATTAAAGATGATATTAGTTAACATCTAGAAATAGAAATAGAGATTACAAGGGGCCACATGGCTACATGAAGAAAATTATGCCACATGACCTTATTTCCATTTTTGACAGTTACTAAACTAGTATCAAGGGAAAGGCATGGATATAGTTCATTTAGTTTTGTGCAAAGCATCTGCTAAAGTGTCTTATTATTCTTATGAAGAAAATGGAAAAATGTGAGCAAGATGGAAATGCAATTATATATATATTTGAAACTGGTATAACAGCTGAATTCAAAGAATACTTGCTAATGGAACAATGTCAATATGGCACAAGGTCTTCAGGGGATAACCCCAGGGTTCTGTGCTTGGCCCAGTATTGTTTAATGTTTTTATCAATAACTTAGATAAAGGTATAGATGCTTCCCTCGTCTGGAGGGATTGTTTTTTTTTTAAGTCTAAATTTTATTTTATTGATTAATTAAGAAAATTTTTCCATGGTTACATGATTCATCTTTTTTCCCTAACCTCCTCCCACCCTCCTCCATTAGTTGATGTACAATTCCACTGGGTTTTACATGTGTCACTGATCATGACCTATTTCCATATTATTAATATTTGCACTATGATGATCATTTAGAGTTTACATCCCCAGTCATATCCCCTTCAACCCATGTGATCAAGCAGTTGCTTTTCTTCTGTGTTTCTGCGCCCACAGTTCTTCCTCTGGATATGGATAGCATTCTTTCTCATAAGTCCCTCAGAATTGTCCTGGATTATTGCATTGCTGCTAGTAAAGAAGTCCTTCACATTCAATTGTGCCACAGTGCATCCATCTCTGTGTATAATGTTCTCCTGGTTCTGCTCCTTTCCCTCTGCATCAATTCCTGGAAATCATTCTAGTTCACATGGAATTTCATCTGGAGGGATTGTTAACATAGGATCCAAAAGGATCTTATAAACCTAGGGTAGGTAGGTGGTGCAGTGGATAAAGTGCCAGGCCTGAAGTCAGGAAGACCTGAGTTCAATTCTGGTTTTCAAATATTTACTAGCTATGTGACTAAATGACTAGGCAAGTCATTTAACCCTGTTTGCCTCAGTTTGCTCATCTGTAAAATGAGCTGGAGAAGGAAATGCCAAACTACTCTGGAATCTTTGTTGAGAAAACTCCAAATGAGGTCACAAAGAGCCAGATATAACTGAACAACAACAAGACTAGGGCGTGTGGTTGAATCCAATAGGATGAAACTCAATGGGGATAAATGCAAAGCCTCTATACTCTGGATCAAAAATTATCTTCACAAGCACAAGAAGGGAGGCATGATGGAGCTAGTTGTTTCAAAGATCTGAGGCATTTAGTATACTTAACTCAATATTGATTAGTATTGTGTTGTGACAACTCCATACAAAACCAAATATCATCTTGGATCATGTTAAGAAAGGCATGGTTTCCCAAGAATAAAGGGATTGTACTCTTTCTATATTTTGTTCAAGTTGGGCCACACCTGGAGTACTATGTTAAATTCTGGGTGCCAAAGATTAGGGAGAACATAGATGAACTGGAAAGTGTCCAGAGAAAGGCAACCAGGATTGTGGTGGGCCTCAGGTTCATGTAAGAGGAAGACTAGTTGGTGGACATTGGGAGGTGTCTTCTGGAAAAAAGAAGACTTGTTGGGGGGATGTGATAACTGTTTTTAAATATTTACAGGTTCTAGGTGCAAAGGGGTTTTATATGGTTCTGTTTGACCCTAGAAGAGAGAAGTAGAAACAATATGTAGAAACTGCCAAGAAGCAAATTCAGGGTTGATGTGAGAAAAAATTTCCCAATAGAGTGGTCCAAAAGTAGAATGGACTGCCTTGGGAATGAATGAATGGGTTACCTCTTCAGTGGAACTATTTAAGCATATTTATTGAGTAGGTTTTAGTGGGAACTCCTTTTGGGTATAGGCTTAATTAGATGTCCCTTTCATTTTGAAAATTCTATGTGATTCAGTACCTGCCCTCAAGGAGCTTACTTTTTATTGTGAATATACAATATGTACTTAAGTAAGCAAATATAATGTTAGTTATGAAGCCTTGTCTTCCATTTGTCCCTGAGCAAACCTGAAATAATTTATACATCCTCAGGGAAAGAGTCTTTTATTTTACTTTGTTTCTTAAATCCTACCAAAGATGTAATGAATCACCATGAAGAGGCATCAGTCTTAAAGGGTTGTTTCATTAACTTGATTCCTCCTTCTATGGCACAAAAAATGTGTCCAAAAATAGATAGAAAAAATTGGATAGACCCTTTCTGTAGGCTTTCAGGTACATACTTCTTTAATGCCTGCCACATCTTTTCATTAAATTTATATAAACCACCTACAGGGAAATCATATAGTAGGTTAGGACAGTAGATTATTTGTATAGTTTTACACAGTTGCCTGGTCTTTAAACCTGTTGTTGGGAAAGCATTGGTCCTCATCCTTTGAATAAAAAGCATTTGTTTAGGGCATACTGTATACCAGACATCCTACTAAGAATTGAGGATACAAATACAAAATCAAGACAGTTCCTGCCCTCAAGGCACTTACATCTAGTAGATGGGGATGATACATACAGGGAGGAGAATGGAGACTACTAGACATATTAATCTAGAAGCATTGCTTTTATTTTTATTTATTTATTTTTCTTTTTTCTTAACCCTTAACTTCTGTGTATTAGCTCCTAGGTGGAAGAGTGGTAAGGGTGGGCAATGGGGGTCAAGTGACTTGCCCAGGGTCACACAGCTGGGAAGTGTCTGAGGCCAGATTTGAACCTAGGACCTCCTGTCTCTAGGCCTGACTCTCAATCTACTGAGCTACCCAGTTGCCCCTAGAAGCATTGCCTTTAAAATGACATTCTCTTGGGTTTATTCCTTGCAAGAAGCAAGTTATCTCTATTTGATGCACTCTTCCCTAAGTGTTGTTTTCATAATTTTGGCCTGTGAATGCTGAACTCAGACTACACTTCATGGCCTATAAATTTTAGTCTGTTCTGGTTTTGTGACTTTGAGCTTAGTTTTCTTTCATTTGTTGCCCCATTCCCCAGGGCTCATTGACTCTAACTGGCTAATACATGGCATATACTGGATCTTGGTGCATCTTTTGGGCTTAGGAATAGAAAAAATATTGCTTCCTGAAGGTGACTGTACAGTTATAGACTCAGAACATTACATCTCAACAATTGGACTAAATCTTAGAGTATTTCTTGGAAATATTAAGGCCTTCCAGGAAGAAAATGAAAGGTCTTTTATGCAAATGATCACTGCAGTAGTGAGTTTCACAGAGTGGTTCATGGGGCCAGTAGAACCATCCAAATTTCCCTGTGTAAATAAAACAGTTTATGGCTCTTCACCCATGGGAATTTTATACACTCTGGGCAAGATGGTTGTATCCCTAGAAAGACTGTTCATTTGTTCATTGGGTTATCTCTCTCTTTTTTAAACATTTATTAATATTCATTTTTAACATGGTTACATGATTCATGCTCTTACTTTCCCCTTAACCCCCCCCCCCCCAGCTCTCCCCCCCATGGCTGATGCACATTTCCACTGGTTTTAACATGTGTCATTGATCAAGACCTATTTCCACATTGTTGATAGTTGCATTGGTGTGGTAGTTTCGAGTCTACATTCCCAATCATGTCCACCCCGACCCATGTGTTCAAGCAGTTGTTTTTCTTATATGTTTCCTCTCCTGCAGTCCTTCCTCTGAATGTGGGCAGCGTTCTTTACCATAAATCCCTCAGAATTGTCCTGTGTCATTGCTTTCTGCTGGTACAGAAGCCCATTACATTCAATTTTACCACAGTATTTCAGTCTCTGTGTACAATGTTCTTCTGGCTCTCCTCCTTTCGCTCTGCATCAGTTCCTGGAGGTCTCTCCAGTTCGCCTGGAACTCCTCCAGTTTATTATTCCTTTTAGCACAATAGTATTCCATCACCCACATATACCATAGTTTGTTCAGCCATTCCCCAATTGAAGGACATACCCTCCTTTTCCAGTTTTTTGCCACCACAAAAAGTGCAGCTATAAATATTTTCGTACAAGTCTGTTTATCTATGATCTCTTTGGGGTACAAACCCAGCAATGGTATGGCTGGATCAAAGGGCAGGCTTTCTTTTATAGCCCTTTGAGCATGATTCCAAATTGCCAGCCAGAATGGTTGGATCATTTCACAACTCCACCAGCAATGCATTAATGTCCCAATTTTGCCACATCCCCTCCAACATTCATTACTCTCCCCTTCTTTCATTTTAGCCAATCTGCTAGGTGTGAGGTGATACCTCAGAGTTGTCTTGATTTGCATTTCTCTAATTATTAGAGATTTAGAACACTTTCTCATGTGCTTATTGATACTTTTGATTTCTTTACCTGAAAATTGCCTATTCATGTCTCTTGCCCATTTATCAATTGGGGAATGGCTTGATTTTTTATACAATTGATTTAACTCCTTGTATATTTGAGTAATTAGACCCCTGTCAGAGTTTTTGTTCATTGGGTTATCTCTTAACTCATGGAGAATGGTCTCCTATTGAATAATATTGATTTTGAATTGAATTTCAATTTCAATTGAATAATATTGGTAATCTGATTTCACAATCTCCACTCAAACTATGCTCTGGCTTGTTACCTTCCTTCATTTCTTTCAGGCTCCCATATTCCCTTCATATTCCTGTAAGAGCAGTGGCAGACTCCTCTTAGGTTGGACAACACCATCCAGTGCAACTCTATCCATGGAAATAATATTCACCATTTCTCCCCCCTTTCAAGTGCTTGAAGATTTTGAAAGCATATTACAAATATTATCTCATTTGAGCTTCACAACAACCCTGGGGAGTAGGTGCTATTACTATCCCCATTTTATAGAGAAAGAAATTGAGGTAGACAGGTTTGGTGACTTGCCTAGGGTCATACAACTATTGTTGTGTCTAAAGTCAGATTTGTACTCCATTCCTGACTTCTGGTCCAGAACACTATTCACTGTGCCACCTAGCTATCTAAAAAAAGTTATAGTTAATAGTTTAATAAAAACTGCTAAATTCCATGTATAAAAAGAAACATGGATCCATATATAATTTATCCTATGCTGAAATAGCAACTGTGATTTCCATTTTGGGGTTTTCTACAGTAGATGAAACATTTGTATTAAGTATAGTAAAGTTCAGCTTTTCTTGCTTTCAATTTAAGAATTTATGGGATCATGGCTTTAGAGCTGGAAAGGACTTGGACTTGCCTAAGGTCAGTTTTCTTTGGTGTAGATCAGTGGTTCCCAAACTTTTTTGGCCTACCGCCCCCTTTCCAGAAAAAAATATTACTTAGCCCCCTGGAAATTAATTTTTTAAAAATTTAATAGCAATTAATAAGAAAGATAAATGCACCTGTGGCTATCACTGCCCCCCTGGATTGCTGCAGCACCCACCTTGGGAATCACTGGTGTAGATTATTATCACTTGGCCTATTAATAGTTTGACTTTTTTTTCTCCTTTTATAGCTTTTATAAGAAATACTACAGGATCTTTCCACCTCCTATTCCTCAACACAGACAGTCTGAGACCTTGGAAGTTTCTTCCAAAGTCATTCTCATTTTCAAGTTAATTAACTGTTTTATGAAGTAGACTACCCACCCTGAGATGATAGCTGCCTCCCAAGATTCTCCAATGAGGAGCAATTTGTTTTCTCCCAAGCCATCTCATTCCATTATGGAATACCTCTTAATTGTTAGGAAGCTTTTTTCTTTTGTCAAGCCTCTTTACAGCTTCTACTAGGGGCAAGGCAATAGTCCTACTGTACTCTGTCCACACCTGAGGGGTTATGTTAAGGCCTTACAGCCATATTATAGAAATAATATTAACAGGCTGGAGATCATACAAGGCATGGCAAAGAGTCTCAAGTTCATGCAGAAGGAGAAATAGTTTAAGAAACTGAGACTATTTAGCTTGGAAATAGAAGAATAAGAGGAGTCATGATATCTGTCTTCAAATATTTGAAGGACTGTCTGGTGGAAAGCATTATAGCTTCCCAATAAATTCTGTGAAGTAAGTGCTATCATTATCCTGTTTTGTAAATGAGATAACGAGGCTAAGAGAAAATAAGTGATTTATCCATTGTCAGGCAGCTAATTAAATGTCCTTGATAGGTTCTAAAGGTAAGACTACCCTAAATGAGACACCTCACAATGGGAAAGAATTCAGGATGGCTAAAAAGTAGCCCTATAGTTGGCAGAATCATTTATTGGTGAAGGCAAAGAGACAGGTTTCGCCACTATGTTCTGACTCTCTGCTATATTGATCCTTCTCCTTCTATGATCTATGCTTGCTGTTTCACCTTCGTATCTGTCCATATGGATTTGGGATAGTTATCTTTTCTTGTGGCAGGTGCTTCTTGGTTCCCTTGAAGGGCCATATGAATGCTCAAGCCTATGTCCAGGAATCTTTGCCCATTACTATGTGTAGCACTTCACTATCCAGCCCCTTAGGATGCCTTCTCTTGACTGACTAAGCCCAATCCTAAGAGAATATAACTCAGCTATGAACTTCATCATCAATGTTATTGATACTCTTTGTTGTAGCAACAAGATGAGTCCTTGAGTCAATACTGGAACGAAGGACCACATCAAGAAGGAAATAAGGATCCATGAAAAAGGGGGTTCACAGTCACTTCAAAGAGTTCACAAAGAGGAGATATTAGAAGGGGACTTGCCAGCCGAACTCCTTTCCCCCCAATGATGGATAATAGGCAATGAATAGGAAGCCTTCACTGTAGCTAGACAACATGAATTTGTAAATAGAACAATGCATAATTTAATTAGCAATTTTCTATCTGGTTCTAGGGAAGAGAAAAAAAACCATTGGAGTGATGAAGAGTTGGGTTTTGGCATGGTAGATTTAAGCAACGGTCAAGGAATAAAAGAAGTAGGTGTGTTGGTAAAGATAGCTGTGTTGATACTGTCCATGTCCTCAAAGGAGGGAGTTTCAGTGTAGAGTTAGTCTGGGAAAGTGGGGGAAGTGAGAGTGAGGACTGTGTCTCTAGCATAATTCCTTAATGATTGATATCTGCTTAAACAGGATAAATAGATACCACCTAATTGGGAGTAATGTCTGTTTTATGAGGAGGAAAGATTTCAAAGAGTTTGGACCAAGACTTGGAAAAAAGATGCCTTCTGTAAGTACATAGTGTTCACTTGGTTTTGAAGTTTGGAAGCTGAACTATGAAAAATCTATATCCAATTTTATGACTAGTTGATGATGTACTTCTCAATTAGGGCAGATTGATACAATAGAAAGAACAATGGATTTGGGATCAGGACACATGACTATTCCATCTGTGCTGCTGACTAACTATGTGATGTTGGATAAATCATTTAATCTCCCTGACGTTAGTTTCTTCATCTGTCATATAAGGGGGTTGCAGTAAAGGATCTTTGGGTTCTATTCCAGCTCCTACTTCTTATTATTCTGAGTTAATTCAATATTTTTAGTGAATGCCTTGTGAAAACTATGGAGGAAAAAACCACAAAACCAAAATAGTCCCTAACATCAAGGAACAACAATGACAATAATAGCTAGCATTTTTATAGAACTTAAAATGTACAAAGCGCTACAGATATTCTCTAATTTTATGCTCATATCTCTGGGAGGTAGGTGCTGTTATCATCTCTATTTTACAGATAAGGAGCCTGAGACAAAGAGGTAGAGTGATTTCCTCAGGATTATATAACCAGTACATGTCCAAGATCTGACTTGAACTGAGGTCTTCCTGATTTCAGGTCCAGCACTTTCCACCTAGTTAGGATTATAAGTTCTTGTGTTGGTAAGGGACAACAGATGTAATGAATGTGAAGGCATACAGAAAACATCTAAGAAAATTGTGGTTAGAAAGGAGAGAAAGCCAACTAAAACTGGAGGGCAAAACAATGTTCATAGGATGATGAGGTTTAGGATAAAGGGTCAAAACCACTTCACATCATTTAGCTCTAAAAATTTATATTTTGAGAATAGTCTCAATTAATCATTCATAGATTTTTAGATGAATTGAGATGTATTCTTACCTGATAAATATAGTGGGGCTAAAACTCCAAAGCACGGTGGGTTGTCTTAAACAGACATACGGGTAGGCAACAGCTATGGGATAAGGATAAAGCATAACAGAGCTGAAGACTTCTAGTGGCTGGGAAGTTGAGGAGTCAGATGGATTATTGACGTGTGTTAAAAATAGCTGTGTTGTGTTGTGAGGGTTTATTTAGCAATTAATTAATTATTAGTGTTGGACCTAGCAGGAAGGGCTGGAGGATTCCAAGATGGAATGAATGAGCAGGAAGTGGGCTTGTGCTCTAAGAGAGACTCCATTAGCGGTTGGACATAACTGCTGCTAACCCTGGGAGATCTCAGAGTTAGGGAAAAACTGCATCCAGATTCCCTGGGATCCTGAGAGGTGAAGGCTTTCAGCAAGTAGATAAGACCTGCAGAGCTGCACCAAGTGGAGAAGTGGTTTGGGATCTGGTGGACAGCATTTCAAACTCACTCTCCCTCCTGAGTACCTTGGATCACCTGGCGGAGTTGGTTCTTGGCATCCGGTGACCATCCTTGGATTACCATGAGACCCCAATTGCCCTTTAGCTGAGCTGACCAAACCTGGAGGGAACCAGGTTTGAAGAAGCTTTCCCTGTGACTTCAGTACTGCTCCTTTGGGCCCTGCCTGGCTTTGGTCAATAGGATAATGTAGCTAAGTCCTTCCCTGCCCCCTGTGTTTTGCCCTTAGGTTTTCAAGTGTAGAATCCCCTATCCCATCCTTTATTTAGTTACCCTCAATTAAACTGTATAAACTTTTACCTTCGCCTGCTGGTTCCATAGACCCTGACCTAGGGTGAGCTGGGTGACCATTGGGCCAACTGCCATTCCTGTGTCAGTTAAAACAGTGAACCCTGGTCTCCCTATCCTGGTTGGTCCCGTCTCTCCTTCAACCCAGTGTGTGTACCCACAACCATTTAGGTTATATTTTAATAATAATTAACATCCCTGGTGCCTCACTTTTACAGTTGAGAGTAGATTTTAAATGGGGAGGGAAAATATAACTCAAGTGCTAAAGTCATGTAGGAAGGGAGAAGTCATTCTTGTGGGGTGATACTTAATAACAGTGATGAATTGTTAAAGACAATAAAGTTAGATGACCTAACATTCATATGAAAGGAAGGAGAGAGACAGAGGTGGATCTAGGAGAGATTCTAGTACCATTGTCAACAACGGGTCATGAGTGACTGCAAGGCAAGGAAGGCTAGGAGAGACAAAGATTAAAAGTAGTGTTAAGTTCAATATCTGAAAGAATTTAGTTGGCAAAGGGTCATTAACTGGCAGATCAGCTATTCAAGGAAGGGGTGTGTGAGTATTGTAAGTTCAGATCACAAGATAAAATCAGAGTTCAAGTGTACTAAACAACCAACAGGGAATTGTTAGAAGAAGATTCCAAATAAAAAGACCAGATTCAGAGTCCAAATAAGATAAGATAGCAAAAAAAATAATAATAAAATAGGCAAGAATAAATAGGAAATGGATTCCAAGGGTCAGCACTCAAGATCTCATATAAAATGAGAGAGTGAATAGAAGCGGATTCTAGACAAGGTTTAGCACAATGGTCAGCTGGCCAGCACAATTAATAATTTATACAAGTGGTAAAACAGGAATCTGACAGTCCAAGGACTGAGACTATCTTCTCTGTGCCCTGGTCTTATATGTCCTGATTCTTGTGATCAGTGATGAGTATACATGTGTAAGCTAAGAAGCACTCTGAGGCAATTTGCAAATACCACTTTTACATAATCACAGAATCTTAGAATTGGATCTCAGATATCTTCTAGTTCAACATGTACCTAACCAAGAATCCTTTCTTAAATGTCTTCAACAAATTACCATCCAGCTTTAAGTGAGACTTTTTTTTTTGAGATCATTACTTGCTAAGACATTGCTTTCTATCTTTGGATAGGTCTAATTCTTGGAAATTTCTCCCTACATTATGCATAAAGCTATGTTTCTACAATTTTATTCATTGAGCCTAGTTCTGCCCCATGGAATGAAGCAGAAGAAGCCAAACTCCTCTTTAAAGGGATGATAATCCTTCAGATTCATGATGGGATCCTCCCATTCCTCCCACTTGGTAGGCTGTCTCCATAGTTTGTTTTTCAATATAGTAGTCATCTGCTCAGAGATTTAATTTTTAAAAATCGAATAGGTCTAGAAGCTTGTACCTGATACTTGTTTTGGAAATTAATGAAAGGCAGCCTTACTCACAAATTTTTAAATGTTTCTCAATCTCTCCCAACTGGATTTATTCAACAAGCCTTTATTTAATACCTACTATGTGACAGACACTATGCTAGTTGATTGGTTGTTGCTCTTTGTACCTGAAGAGGACTAAAATGACACCACTGGTGATGTCTTTTGACTCACACATAAATTGGATTCAAATGAGGCAGAATTCCATAAAGTCGTCAGCCTCATTCTCTTCTAGAGTCAGCAACGTACAGCAAGACAAAAGGTAGGTTGACTAGTGATGGGTACCGGAGGATATGAAGACAATATTGAGTATAGGGAACAGCAAGTAGGTTAGTTCATGTGGAATGTAGATTTCATGTTGGGGAGTAATATATAATAAACCTGGAAATGTAGGTTGGAGTCAGATTGTCATTGAAAAATCAGAGGAATTTTCATTTTATTCAAAGAGGGAGCCCCTGGAGCTTATTAGCAAGGGAGCTTAAAAGCTTAACAGGAAGGGAAGAGAGATGGTCAGGCCTCAGCTTTAGGAATATCACTTTATCAGTCATGTAAAGGATGGTCCGGAGGCAGGGAGAAAACTCATGAAGTTATTACAAGAGTTGAAGTAAGGGGGGATGCTCTAGGGTGGTGAAACAAAGGATGAAGATGTGAGAACTATGTGAACAGAGAGACAAGAAATCTTGATAACTGATTGGGTACAGGGGGAGGAGGAAAAGGAGAATTAAGGATCAAAGATAAACCCGAGTTGTAATTTTGAATTATTGGAAGGAAAATATTATGGAGTAAAGGATGAGACAGGGGAGAGTTGAGGAGAAAGGATAAATTCTATTTTGGACTTGTTAAGTTTAAGATGTCTACAGGGACATTTGGTATTTGGTTGGAAATGTCCAATAGGGATTATAAATTACTTCAAGGCAAGATTCTATACAAATTAAATATTATAGTCATCAAGCTACTTTCATGGATTGAACTAATAAATCATGATATTTATATTTCCATTATTTTCTGAAAGAAACTCTTAACAAAGTACAATGTTCCTTCCCATATTACCTTATTTCAAGGGTCAGATTATATTCTTTGAGTTAACCCCATGTAAACAAAAATTATTTATAAAAAAATTTAACCATTATCTACCTATTTCTATTTCACATATCACAAGACACCAAGTTCTTTTGCCAACACAGAATCCCATAAGAACCCCATCAAATTCAAGTCATTAAACATTTATTAAGGGCCAATTATGTGTAAGGCACAGTGAAAGTGATTAAGGAAAGCTACAAAAAACTACAGAGCATTTTTGTAATTATAATTAGTTGAAAGAGTAGTATGATAGACCTCAATTCAGTATTAGAGTCAGGAAGACCAGGTTTTAAGCCCTGACTCTGATACACATATTAGCTTGCCCATGTGACTGTGGGCAACTTGCTTACCTTTTCAGTGCCCCATACAACTTTTCAAAGCTATACATTATTTTTGAGTTACTAATTGGCCATTGGCAGAAGGCATTTTTGCATTAGCTGTTTCTTACACTGATTAAATCATAGTTCTGGAGGGAAAAGAAAATTAGAAGCACTGATATAAACACTACTTCTAGATTTCAATGGATCCTGTGATCTTATCAATGTGGATACTACTTTCAGTGGTACAAATTTTAACCTATTTGTGACTTCCTCTTATGTAACTCTTGTTATTGTCTTCTGATAAATCCTCAACTCAATGTGTTGGAGACTGCTCAAAATCCTTCAGTATTGCTTATAAGCCAATGGAGTATCCAGATTGTCTGTTGAATATCCTGCATTCTTGCTACATAACCAGATTACTTCATCTTCTGGTCAAAATCTCTCTGATTGATAGATTTTATGTTGATTTTCAGGGATAATTCCTCAGTTGGCATCATGCTACAGTCCTCTGATACATTCCAGGTGACTTAAAAGCTTGAGAAAGAAAAACTCAGAAAGCTATAACAGAGATGAATTGCAATAATATCCTTAGAGATGTAGTTCAAAAATAGTTCAACATTTCAAAGATTTATTATTCCACTGGTGTACACACTCCCTCCACTGATATAGATTACATCTCTATTCATATATATGTTAATAGTTGGTCTTTGAGAGCTATTCCATCACCTTGAGGCCAACCTAGTGAAAAGCCTAAGTGTAGCTAGTTTGGTTCTTATATATAGATGTGCATTTAAGCCTAGATACTTTAATTGATCTGCCATGTACAGGCCTTAGACTAAATGCTAAAAGGTCTTCCAGCTGAGAACTGGAATGATATTGCCCAAGGAAGCTACTTAATCTTAGAGATAAACTATAAATTATCAAGAAAGGATTAAGTTCCAGAAACTGGAGGCAGTGTGGCTTTTCACCACATTCTTAAGGAGAAACCACTGGGAAAGGGAAGTTGGGGAGAGAAGAGCTTTTGTCTTGGCCAGGTCTTCCACCCAACTTCCCCCACTGACTTTGACCAGAGTAGGACCTTTCAAGTTTCAGAGAGTCTGGAAGATGTTAGACCTCCCATCTTCCTTTTGGGTTCCTATTCCGATCACCCTATCAGTTGGTAACAACAACAGAATCAGGAACCAAGGACAGACTACATTTATTGTCCTACAAGAAATCTAGCAAAGAAACTAAAGATAATTCTAATAAAAATTCATATTATGCAAATTCAACTTTCCATAAATAATTCTGAAAGAAAACTATATTCCCCCCCAAATAGTGTTACCTTTCCTCTACAGTACTGTACTTTCTCTTCTCCTGCCTCTCAGCTGGAGAGGAACTCTATGGCTTTCCATTTTCCACCCCTGACCAAAAAAAAAAAAAAAAAAAGGAAAAAAACTCCTCAAAATGTCCCCTCCAAATGAAAGCAGAGCAACAGCCACCACCACTGCCAGATTAGAGGCTTGGCTTGAGACCCTGAGCACTGAAAGATCTCTGGCTTCTACTTGTCTATCTTCTGTCTCTCCTTGCTTGGGCACCACATTCTGTCCCCACTCCCTGCCTGTTGAAGGCTTCTCCTATTTGTGTCTTGCCCCAATCGTCTGGTCCTCCCACCCCCATGGTATTTTTCTTCTGGGTTGTGGCCAGACTCCCATGGAGCTGGTTGCAGCCCTGTATGTTCCTCCTCCTGCTCCCCTTTCTTTGTCCCTGACCTCTGTGTGTCCTGGAACCATGTGCTCTCCCCCTCCCTCCATGGACATGTGGGTCTCTTCCTGTCTCTGGTCCTCCTTTTCCCATGTCTTGGGCAAATTCACATAACTAAAAATTGCCTTTCTTAGAGGTCCGTAGAACAGTTCACTAAAGCAAGAACTGGCTATATACTCTGCCTAAAGGGAACTTCTTGAATACCCCTGGAATGGGAGAGAAGAACTTCCAGAAACCAGGAACTTTTTGCCCACTTTTCCACATGTGATCTCTAAACTGAGTTCACTTTCCTCTGGACTCTATGTACATGTGGAACAGACATTAGAGGGTATTTTATACCAACTGATCTTAGAGTACCAACTTAATAAATACCCCTTACTAAAAGCTACTTAAGACTAAATAAAATGATTCTCAACTGATATTCTGGCAGGGAGTGGGGCAGCAAGGTTGTGGGGCCTTAAGCCTATGGCATTAGAGAATCACTCCCAACTCTTAAGGGGCACCCCTAGAATCCTAAGAGAGAATAATCGTGTAGCCAGCCTAGCTCTGGGAACCCAAGTCATCTGTGAGACTACAAGTTGGTGTGAGGATTCTTAGAGATTATATGGACTCCAGATACTTGTCTGGTCCTTGAAGGTTTTCCAACCTAGAAGATTTTTCTCATGCTTGCTTACCATTGGTAGAAAATTCAAGAAGCCAGTAGTCATCTCCATATCATTTTGAGGCTGAGATCCTACTGAGAGTAGGATTTAAATGGAAGAATATAGCAACATATAAAAAATTATGCGAGGATTTTGAGATTCTAACTCTGATCACAGTCTATGCTAAATACAAATTAAACATGATATTACCATTTGATTTATTTCAAATAACATTCCTAGATTCTTTTCATTAAAAGTATTTCCCAATTATTCCCCTTTCTTTAGATAAGGATTGCTTTATATAACTCATGGGAAAATTCGTAAAAACTTATCATGGGCTTGGTAATATGAAGTAAAACTAACATTGATTGGGGATATAGAGAAGTTCTGCTACTATTAGTTTCAAGTGGTAATAGGATATGGATATTGATTGTTATCCATACAAAATGGCTGGAAAAATAGATCTAGTTCATTCCTTGGTCAGTGCAGGATTACTCCTTCCAAATATAGTATTGAGGATGACTTTCTCCATTTGCCATTTTGGTCCAACTCTTCTGTTTTTCCTCCTCTAGTTCTACCAGTTCCAGTTCTCTTTCACCTGTATCTTTATCCCCAATGGTTTCAAGTGTCTTGCCACTAGGTGGGACTGAATGCTGACTTAAAATACCTGTTCAATGATCTGATTGACCTTCTAGATTTTGTGGTGTAGGTCTCTTCCTTTATGTTTTATAGTACTAGTGAAATGCCCTCATTCTTTACAGGCTTCTCCAGGATTTAATGAGTCATATTTTCCAATAAGCCACACCCTTAGGGAGGACCATTAACATTTTTAGGTCACTGGCACAGTGAAGTAGCTTACAGAGTTGGGAGAATATAATCTGGTACTTTTATTTTTTTAACTACCAGGAAAATATTTTCTTTGCAGCTTTTCAAATTAATTTAATTCCCTTTTTCTTTGCTCTGTTTTAATTTCTATTCTTGCAAGACTAAAAATATTTTTTCAATGTATATCTTTAGTTACTCATCTCTTTGCAGGCTCTTAAATGTGTAGTCTCTTCACATTTAATTCCTTTCTTCTTTTTTGATATTCTTTTCCTCATTTTTATGGATTGTCAAGATTCAGTCTTTATGGTATTCTGACATTTGCAGGCTGACATTGTATAATATAGTATAGTCCTAGCATCACAACAAGGAAAGGCTATCTGCTTTGATCTTCGGTACAAATCAGCACTGACCTGTGTTTTAACTATGCCACACTGGAAAATCATCTCTAATTTGTTTTCTCTTATCATCATAATATCTACTCCTTCTATAATCCACCTTCTTCTCAGACTCTATCATAGCTATCTCCATCTTTCAGGATGACTGCTTTCTAGATTTCTTCATATAATGACCTAGTTTGAGAGAAATTTCCCAGTAGGTACTAAATGGCATGTTTTCAAGCTATGTTGTTTTACCTTCTAATTTCTAACCAATCATTTATATTTGTGTATGTACATACACACATGTGCACACATGTGTAAATACACATATTTCTATTTCTTTTTAATTTTTCAGCCATTTCTAATCACTGTCAAAGTGATATCTGAAATTTTCTCAATCCATCACTTACTCTCTTTTTGAGATCATTAGTAAAGTTAGTGAATGTCACCTCTAGAGTTACAACCATCCATGTGATTGTGTAGTGCTCTATGTTACTATTATGTTAAATGAACATATTATTGTTTGTCTCTGCGTATGATCCATCAGACTGGTTTTTGTTTACTCTATCTTGAGCTAAATTCATGAGTGAAAATGTGTGAGACTGATTCTGTCTATCCTAAATATCATTTTCCTTGTAATTCTCTTTGGGATGCTATCCTTGGCCCCTTCTCTTTTCTCGTGTGTTCAGAGGTGTTTTATATGTAAGCACTGTTCAGTACCTGCTTATTGATGCTAATGGTGATTCTGTGACTCTCTTACTCTAACACATTTCGTTGTCTCCATGTGATTGTCATGGGAGATAGGATGATGCAGTATTGGGCAGAGAGTCAAAAAGATCTGGGTTCAAATTTTGCTTCTAATTATTGGCAGTCTTACTGTGGGAAAGTCACTTAACCTCTCATTGCCCTCAGCCACTCTATCAGACTATAAATTGCAGGAAAGGGACCAACTTGCATAGGTAGATAGGATTTCTTCATATGGGAATTTATATATTGATTAAATCATAGGTTTAATCTTTATCTCTGTCTCTATATGATTGGCAGTATCATGGACTTTGTAAGCTTATTATTTAGTCTTATGGTCCAAGCCCTAGATTTTTATGGAGTTGGGATTCATAATTTGGATTTATAATTGTAGTAGAGGTCAGAACTCCTTGCCTTATAGACCCAGTTCACTGATGAGTATGTGTGTGTGTGTGTGTGTGTGTGTGTGTGTGTGTGCACAAGACTAGAAGGATTCTTTTAATAAATCCTTTTGCCCTGGTACAAAGATGAAAAAAGGAAACAGGTCGGCCCACAAATTCATCCCCAGGATCTTCAATAATATCTTAGTGACCCTAAATGCTAGTTACTTTGATAATTATATAATTATTCCTAAAATAAATAGATTTTTACTAGAAGATTCAAGGCTGCTGATGTATGAGCTGTGTGACTTCCTCTTTCTCCTCAAAAATTAGGAAGAACCTTTAGCCATCTTGGCTCCTTTAGATTCCCAGATACAATTGTCTTTGCTGTTTTTTAGGGGACTGGGTAAAGTGAGAGAAAAACAAAAACACCTTTTCAAAAGTGGAGGCTTTTCTATCTGTTGAATGCTTAAGATCCTTACTTTGTTCATTTTGGAGAAAAATACCATTATCTCAATAATCCCTATAAAAAATGTATATTTTGGGAATGCCATTAGGTGTTACAACTCCTATGCCACCTCAAGTGGTTTATATTTCTTTTGATATTAGTATAAATCAGTGATGCACCTGAGAATGGTTCTTTTTGCAAGAACTTCTTGATGTACATATTACCATGAAATGAGATCTGGCCAAGGCCAAAACTTTTTCTCAGAAGGTGTTCTTTTTTCCTTTTGCAATTTAATTCATTTTTATTTGGGAGATCATTTATATTCTAACATGTAATTTTTTTGATTGTACTTCAAATCTGCTCTTCTTAAGCAATTATTTTCCTCCACTGTCCTTAAAAAAAGGGTTTCCTGGATATGGATTTTGCTATACTTTGAATATTTCAATTTAAATCTTTCAAAACAACAACTGACAGATGGACAGAATAATTTTTCTCTACCAAGGGAAACCTCCATCTCTTTTGTATCTTTAAAAACTATTCTCCACAATGAGTGACAACTGGTTCTTCTGATGTTATCCTTTCATTCTTGGTTTATAAATGGAAGGGGATTTTTCTTCTCTGTTGGCTTCATCAGAATCTGAATGGAGTAGTTCAGCATTTCTACACATGTATCTCTCTTTTCAGGAAACTGAAATAAATGTTTTCATTTCCTTTACAAAGGAAGAAATGTTTACAAAGCACTCACAAAAAGCACTATGGAAAAAATAATTAAGACAACATAACCCCAGGAATTTTGATGTACAATATAGGCCTGCCTTCCATATCTGTTCCATTAATTCTCATGACATCCTTGTAAAGTAAGCAGATATTATTATGTCCTACTGATAGATGGAGAAATTAAGCTACAATGTCTATAAAAGAAGTACCAGGACTCTTAAGGTTTAAAGTTATGCCATATTTAAATAATCAAAATTTTGGATGGATTTGAAAATAAACTCCTTAATTTTATGGATGATCTTGTCATAGTAATTTTCCAGTTCTTAATATAGCAATGTCCTGAACGTTTGCACCTATGATGATTCCTCTAAAATAATGCTAATATATTTAATAATTCATGGATCTTGTTGTAAAACTAGAAAAATATTTCAAATGATAATTAAAGCATTTTATATATTTATAATATATCAACTACTTAGAGAAAATATTTTAAATGATAAAATTTCATTGACAGTTTCTTATGGTAGAACGCCTATTTAATTATGCCACTGGGGAGCAGAATGTCTACCTTATAGATTTTGTTATAGTGAGCTTTTACAACATACAGTTAAGTTTTAAAGGATAAAAATTAGATTTGAGGTAAATTCTAGTCCACGTAAAAGAAATGTGTTATGTAAGAGATAATCAAAATATTTATACTACTAGATAAGCATACTTTGTATTAAGCTGAATTAGGCAGTTATGTATACAAAGCATTGCTTCTAAACAATTTCTGATTTTAAAGTTTAAGAATGTCTTGTAGACATCTTCAGCTCCTTATGATAAAGACTGAAACTCCCCCTCTTTGTTCCTAACTTTTCCATTACTATAGGTGGCACCATCTTCCCCGTCACCCAGGCTTGCAGCCCAAATGTTATCCTCTTCTCCTTACTCTTTCTGTTTCACTGACCCTTTCCATTTCCAATCTGTTGTCCTGTCCTGTCGATGTTCCCTTTATGGCATCTCTCTTGTCTACCCCCTTCTCTCTTCTGACTGCCACCAAGCTGGTGTAGAACCTCATTATCTCACATCTAGACCATTACAAAAGCCCACTGGTTGGTTTCCAAACCTCGAGGCTGTTCCCCATTGCAGTCCATCTTCTACTCAACCTTCCTGAAGTACAATTCTGCTTGAGTCACCTCCTTCATCTATAAACTCCAATGGCTCCTTATCGCCTGCAGGATCCAATACGAAATGTCTGTTTGGCATTCAAAGACCTTCAAACCTGGCCCCCTCCCATTCCTTTTTAGTCTTCTTGCACATTAGATCCTCCTCTTCCTCATGCCCCCGGACTGGCCACACTGGTCCCCTTGCTGCTCTTTGCACCAGACACTCCATCTCTGGACTTTGGATGTTTTCATTGATGGTCTCTCCTGCTTAGAATTCGCTCCCTTTCCTTTTCTCCCTCCTGCCTTCTCTGAATTCCTTCAAGTACCAAATAAAGTCATTTTCAGTGTCCACGGAGACATCTCGCTGCCCTTGTACTTGTTCTTTGTGTATTGTTTCCCCGCTCATAGACCATCTTGCCTTTCTTTAACCCCCAGAGTTCAGCATAGTCTAGGCTTAGTAAATTAATGCCAAACTTGGCTTAAGGAAGTTCATATGCATTAAAAACAACTGGTTTGTTCAGACAACTCATTGCATTGGGCCTGACACACAGTAGATATTTGCCATACGTATGGGTTAAATTGACTAAATTTTAAACTAGTAAGAGAGCAATGTATTCCAGATGCCTTACTAAACTATAAATGATTTCGTTACTATAAATAACACATGAACCTTTACAACATACGTGAACAAATTAAGCGGGTAGGCAATGAAATAATTATACTTGCATTTTATGCTGGAATAAGCAATCTAATCATTTACTTTTTCATATAAGAAGATAATAAAAACAAATTCTGAGATCTTATTATTGTTGTTAGACTTTTGTTTAAGTGGTGTTTTCAGCAATTATCAAGGAGATTTGTCTTAATCTATAGTTCTCTATTAGGTGATTTTGTGTTAATGAAAATAATTTCACATTGCTGCTTTTGTTTATGGTGCTTTATGACTTATAAAGGGGTAGTTAGATGATATCAATGGATAGGATGCTGAGCCTGCAGTCAGAAATACTCATCTTCCTAAATTCAAATCTGGCCTCAGACACATATTGGCTGATGTAATCCTGGGCAATTCACTTAACTCTGCTTGCCTCAGTTTCCTCATCTGTAAAATGAGCTGGAGAAGGAAATGGCAAACCACTCCAGTTTCTTTGCCAAGAAAACCACAAATGGAATCAAGATGAGTAGGTCGCAACTAAAAATGATTGAACATGACTTATAAAAATACTCTCACATACCTCACTTCATTTCATATGCACAACAAATATATGGAGTAGATCTGGGTAGTTATTTTTACTTACATTTAATATGAGGAATCCAAAGCTCAGAGTGAAGATTTATCCATGGCAGGGCTTCTGGTTTCTAGTCCACTTCTCATTCCATGACAGCCCAGGTCTGACTGCTGTCTAAGAGAGTACACACTTTAAAACACAATTCAGCCAGACTTTGGGTGGAAATGTTGTTTTTAGTGGGTAGTCAGCAATTATAGTCAGTGCAAAACAAAGCCTTAGGCCCAGGAAGGATTGAACTGATGAAACCAATGAATCAAGGGGAAATGGTATATCCTCAAAATGATCAAGTGCTTCAATCAGTTGCAAAAACAATGAAACTAAATTGGTCTGACTACTAAACTTTATGCTATCCTACATTTGCACTGATGGGAAGACCACCTTGTTATATTCACACCTGTTTTAGGCATACATTATCAGTCTGAAAAAACCCTATTGTCTTCTTTTAGGTACCCTAATGACTATTCCTAATTCACTTGGACACATTTACCTCATGCTCTACCACAAACACTACCCCCGACCTCCCACAGCCAACCCACTTGAAAATGTGTCTTTTTACCTTTTTTTCTTAATTTGTTTGTTGGCTACATTAAGATTCCCAGTTTCCTTCCTTCCTTCTTCTCCTCTCCTCTCTAGAGAAGGCATTTGACAAAAAAATGTACATATAAACTGCATCTTTCATGTTTTTATTCATCAGCTCCTTCTCAAGATAGACATACACAAGGTATTTTTCAAACATTAATTCTATAGCTGTATATAATGTTCTTTTGGTTCTTCTCATTTCATTCTTTGTAATTTCTTATAGGTCTTTCCATTTTTAAAAATTAACTTGTTCATTATTTCTTATGACATATATTATATTCCATTACAATCAAACACCAGAATTTGTTCAGCCATTCCCTAATTGGTGGGCATCATCTCAATTTCCAGTTCTTTGCCACCACAAAGAGAGCTGCTATAAATATTTTAGAACATAATAGTTCTTTTCCTTTTTCCTAATCACCTTAGAAGACAGATCCAAGAGTGGTATTGCTGTATAATTGGGACTGAGGATATTCCCAGTTTTATAACTCTCTGGGCATCATTCCTGATTACTCTCTAAATGATTGGATCAGTTCACCGTTCCAGTAATAGGGTATTAGTATACCCATTTTTTCATATCTTCTCCAACACTGATCATTTTAGTCAAACTGATAGGTATCAGATGATTTCTTAGAATTCTTTCCACTACTACTTCTAGCTGAAATATTGAGGAAGACCTCATGGAGAAAAAAAGAGGAAGGTTTTTACTTTTTAACACTAATTTAGTATTTTCCATAAAGGAAAGGAAAAAAAATCTTTTAAACCAAGATTAAATCTGTGGGTCAAGGAGAAGGGAACTTTTTTTCTCTAATCAGAAAGACAGTGCAATTCTAGGTCAATATTATGTTTTTCTTCCTATTATTCTATCAAGAAAGTACCATGCCCAAAACATGTCCAAATCCTCTACAGTTTAGCACCAGTGTTGATACTCTTTATAGTCTAAGAAATCTCAGTCTAATAGCTCTAGAAAATTTTTGTAAGACTTGCTTATGACTGTGTTTAAGTATCTCAGAGAGTAATTGAAGTTGTGTGTGTGAAAGAAAATTTTGTGTCTGTATATTTACGAATGCCAAGAAAGTATTTATGTTAGACTATGAAGTTTTGATTAGGGATAAGTCTTGGCCAAATTGCCAAGCTGTCTTCTGTAGAACATTACATATTTTATAGACCTTTGCCCACTTTCCAAAATGATTCCATTTGACAAAAATTTCTAAGTATCTACTCTATGTAAGATACTATATTAAATATTGAGAGAAGATAAGTATGAAGGATCCTACTCTTAAAGAGTTTATAATCTAATGGGAGAGGGCAAATATGCAAATAACCATGATACAAGAGAGTGACATTAAGTACAAAGAATAGAGTCATTGAAAGAATTATGAAAAATATTATATATGTCACTTTCATCTGATTGAAAGTGATAATGGAGAGGCTTCGTGGAGTAGGTAGCCTCTGAGTTGCATCTTCAAGGAAGGGAAGGTCTTCAACAGGTAGATATGGGAGATGAAAAATAAATTTATGATTGTATTTGTGGTCCATGTTAGTTGTGGGGCATGGCAAGGAGGCGGGACAAGAATGGGGGATATAAGGGACCCCAATTTGGCCAGAATATAGAGTATGTAATGAGAATATCTCATAGTATGAGATAAAACTGTACAGGTAAGTTGAAATCAGACTATGGAGGGCTTTGGATGCCAATCAGGAGTTTAACTTTCATTTTTCAGGAGGCGATGGGGAGGCATTGATTTGTTTGTTTAAAGAAGGGTAACATGATCTTTAGGAAAATATTTTAGATTACAGAATAGAGGTAGATAAAAGAGGTTATAAGCCTAGAGATCGAAAGACAAGTCAGAAGGCTATTACTAAAGTTTAAGTGAAAAGGGGGGTGTTTCAAACTTGTATGAGTTGGTAGCAGTGGGCAAGAGATACCAGAAACATGAACTTCCCTCTTTGGACAGCTAATAATACCTCACAATTTTATAATACTTTACAATTTACAAAGTATTTTCCTTAAAAAATTATATAAGGTAAGCTGGTTGTTTGTTATCCTTCATACTTGAAGAGGTTAAAAGGACATTGTGGTGTCAAGGTCAACATACAGTGTGTCTGATCAGACCAATATGATCTTTGTAATGCAAGGTGGCTAACAGAAACTTTGCTTTTGTAATTTCTAACGGTCACAAAAAGTCAGTTAAACATCTTAGAATCTTCAGAAAGTCAGTTAGAACTTAAAGCTATAAGTAGAGGTGAAGTTCCAATAGACGGGGCTTTTGCCTTCTAGTTTTTGCTGTGGCTGGAGGCTTTTTCTTTGGCTTAACCTGTTGGCTTTGGCCTAATTGCTTTGGCCTTGGCCTGTGCTTATTTTGTCTTGGGGAAATTTGGACCTACCTCATTTCTCTGGACCTCTCCCTGATCTCCCATATGCATCCCTCCCTTTCCCTGAATTTCCTTTGGGTCCTGGGTGTAAGGGAGGGCTTGCTGATTAGACATTGAGGGTTTAGTTTCTATAGGCTAGTAGAGTATCCTCAAATAAATTACCCCTAGATTTGATAGAGACTTTACTTAAAAGGCAGCCAAAGCTTCCTGACTGGGAGAGCCGGACTCTCTCTCTGTCTAAACCTCTCCACGACCCATCCCCCACCCTCCCCTCTCCTTAGCAGCAGTTAGAAAACCCTGAACCCCTCCCCCCTTCTGACTGACCTGGTATTAATAAACCCCCTTGTTACCTATCCAAACCTCTGTGGTAAATCATTGTGTTGAAAATTAAGACAAGGGCTCAAGGGGAAGGAATCACTTTTATTTCTTGAGAGAACTGGGGCATCCATCTTGGCAGGAAGTACCTCCCCAAGACTTCCTCCAGCCATCAGTTTGACTGGCAGGGAGGGGCCCTCTCGACCCCTCCCTCAAGAGACTTGAGAAACTAACAAGAGAAACCCTCCAGCTAAAACCTAAACATTTCTTATTGGCCCTAATTTCCTCCCTGTATCCTCTGTCTCAAGCCTCTGGGAATAAACCTGTTTGAGCTGCCCTCTCCTACATACCCCCTTTCCTTTATCTCCAATATACCTTTCCTTACCTTCATTCCTCCTCCAATCACCTTATAAACACCCTATATCCCCTTTATCCTTCCTCACACCCAAATTGCATTTTGATTTGAACCTACTCAGATTATTATTATTTTTTATAACATTTTGGAAGTCTCTACCACAAGTTGATCACAAATAGTCTATATAAATATTTGGGAGGGGTATGCCTCTAAATCTGTCCATCTCACATTTCTTTTGACGTACTAAAATTTTGCTTTGCTCACAGAGCACAGCACCTTCTTTAATATGGGCATCCCATGCTGGATGGCTTTGTGCCAGTGTCTCCCATGTCTCCCAATTTATGCCAAAGTTCTTCAGAGAGACCTTTAGAGTGTCCTTGTATCATTTCTTTTAACTCCTGTGTGAGCACCTGCCTTGCTTGAGTTACCCATAAAATACTCCTGTAGCCACATGCATTTGAACAATGTGGCCAGCCCATCAGGGTTGTGCTGTCTGTAGCAGAGTTTGACCAGTTGACAGTTCAGCTTGAGTATGAAAGGAGGGGTTAGTATTCCCCTTGATAAGGTTGAAAGAGGTCCCAGTGGCCTTTGCGACATATTTGGTGAAGGCATTGCCAACTACTTTGTGTCATCTAATCTAACCATAAAGCAAGTAATGTAAATATTATTATACAAATTTTGCACATAAGGAAATAGAGGCTTATAGAGGTAACCTTTGTAAGTCATACAACTGTTAAGAGTTTGATCAAGTATTTGAAATCTGGTATTTCGACTCCAAATCTTTTCTGCAATGCCATGATATCTCTCTCTCTCTCTTAGTATCCCCACATTGTTTGGAGACTGCAAGAAAAAAATATTTAAGGAAAGCTCATTCATTCCAACATACAAGTAACTCAATATGCTACATCCTCCAGGAAAATCATAGAACAAGATGATTTTAGGGTTGCCCATTAGCAATTTAGATCAACCCATCTGAAACAAACTTAATAAATGGGCTATCTAGCCTTTGTTTAAAGGGGCATCCTATTATCTCCCATTATCTATTTAGATAGCTTGAATTGTTACCAGTTTTTATTAAATCAAGCATAAATCTGTAACTTCTCATTGCTCCTAGCATTGTGCTTTGGTACCAAAGTAAAATAAGTCTAATTCTTCTTCCAACATGAGAGTTCTTAAAATACTTAAAAGACAGATATCATGTGCCCTGGAAGTCTTCTTTTTTTGAGGCTGAACCTCAGAAGTGGAATTCCTTCAATAAATGCTCCCATGGAATGAACCAATGGTTCATTAGCATTATGGTTGTCCTCTGCTATAATTTCTCCATGTTATCAGTGTTATCTCTCAAAGTTATAAGGCATATAAAATGTGGTGCCTGAATTTAAAATAAGGCTGTAGAAGTCATCTGACCAGGGCAGAGTACAACAGAGAATAGTCACTTCCTTATTCCTGGAAGCTATGCCTCTACTAATGTAAACCAAGATTGCATGAGATCTTTTTCTGACACTGAGCACTGTTAACTCAAATTTGGCTTAGAGTCCACCAACATCTTTAGATATTTTTCAGACAGATTACTTTCTGATCACACCTCTCCCATCTTGTACTTACGAATTTCAGTTTTTGAAATTCAATGTATAACTTGACTTTCAGCCCTATCCAGTTTTATCGTGATAGAGGCAGTTAGGTGCTGCAGTGGATTGAACTCTGAGCCTGGAATCAGGAAGATTTGAGTTTATAATCAGCTTCAGATCCTTGCTGAGTGATCTTGGGCAAGACAATTAATTTATTTGCCTCAGTTTCTTCAACTGTAAAGAGTATCTGCCTCATAGGCTTGTTGGAAAGATCAAATCAGATAATATTCTTAAAGCACTTAGCACAGTGTCTGACACATAGTAGGTGCTATGTAAATGCTTATTCCCTTCCTTAAAATTTTTGACCCAGTGTTCTAGCCTGTCACTATCTTTTTGGATCCTATCTGTTACTCAGTGTGTTTTCTGTCCTCAGGATACTCTATTCTGAGAAGATAAGGATGATAGTAATATATATGGGGAACAACAAAAACAAAGGTCTGAGTTCACTTTTCCCCTACATAGATTATAGTATTTTTGTCCTTCCCATTTCATTACTGGCAGAGAGGAAGAACAATTGGCCAATTAGTGCCATTAGCATGCACAACCAGCTCTGGCCCTATAGCCAATCAAAAGGTTTTTCTTTGCAGCGCAGTAAGCAAAGAGGGAACAGTTACAGAAGCCCTGCGAATGCTCTGAAGGAGAAAGCTGGGCCCCTCCATTCCATGTTATCACAGATTTCCAGAAGTCGCTTCACCAAGCATTCATGGGGTTCCTATGCACATACTCCTAGAATTGGGTTCTTGTTGACCAGTTCCTTGTAAAAGCAGGAAAACACTATAGTTGGTGCTAGAAAAAATTAGTTTAAATGAATTCTAGAAATATTCATGTAAAATCCTACTGGTACATGTGTGCCTACTTGGAGGGATATGGAATGCCAACATATTTATTTAGCTAGCTTATTTGCTACAAGTCAACCCTGAAAAACACCATGCTCCACTGATTTCAGAAGACTCTTATGATAATAAAAAGAATAAAAGTTCACAAAGTCACAAGAATTACCTAAAAGAAAGCTAAATGAGAAGCATTTAAAGAAATGCTTTAGAGTTAAAGCAAATGCACTTCTCAGAGTTAGGACCAAATTAAGGAAAATGCAAAAGCACTATCTTAGTTGATTTAAATGAAGGATGAATAACTAAAATGTGTATTATTTTTCAGTGAAACAAGAGCATTATAGAACAAAGTGAGTAAGAGCACATATAAGAAAGGAGCATTAAGCATAGTAAGGGAGATGAAGACCAGTGGCTGTTTGGATTATGTAAAAAGTTCTCTCATGATTCTCAAATATATATTATACATGTTTCATTAGAGTAGAAATTGATTCTCTTATAATAATTTGATTTAGACCTTTGAGTGGTTTTGCTCTTAATGTTGTTTAATCTTAAGTGATGTGCATCAAATGAAAAGAAAGTGACACACTTTCTTTCCTGACTCCAATTTAAGGAAAAACTCAAAATTCTTCATTTTTCTCTGAATTGAACCAACTTACGGGCTTATACTGAGTCTGAAGGAAGCACTTAGAATTGTCACGATCAGTTTCCTGAAATTTCCAGGCTAACTCAAATCTGTTGTACTAAGTAGAAAAGTGAATTTTTAGAAGTTTTGAAGTTTTTAGATGAACTTTACTTTTTTTTTTTTTTTTTTTTTTGGAAGGGAGGGATCATCAAACTCTGTGATGCTATTGGTTTAGGAAAGTCCAGTGAGGAAACTCCCTCTCCAATGCAGATCACCACCATGTCTGCCTCTTTGTTTCTTAGAGTTGTCTGGAGCATTCAGAGGTTGTGACTTACCCTCACAGTAAGTCACACAATATAGGTCAGAAGTAGAGCTTGAGTCCATGTCTTCTTGACTCTGACACTATTCATTCTCATGACACCATGCAGGGCTGGAGGGAGGAAAAAGTTTAGGGGGATAATAAGAGTAGCTCTATATAGTGAAGGGATAGTAGAATTGCAGTAGTTTCAAAGATCTATGATTTAGTTGTTATGGATACTTCCCTCACCTGTTTAGATCTCATCTCTTTCATGGCTAAGTAGGTTGCTCTTATGAGATGTTGTGGTCTTCAAACTTTATCACTTTGTGGGTAGCTTTCTGGTGGTAAGCCTTTCTGACCTTACCTACCTGATTCTCAGACAACTAATAATTAGTCATGAGGCTTAGAACAGAAGCCTTTTTATATTGGTAGGACCTGTTGGAACTTATCCTCCATAGGAATTTTCTTTCTTTTTTTTTAATTTTAAAATTTTTATTTAGAATATTTTTCCATGGTTACATGATTCATGATCTCCCTTCCCCTTTACCTCTCTCCTCCCAAAGCCAACAAGCATTTCTACTGGGTTATACATGTATCATTGTTCAAAACCTATTTCTGTGTTATTCATATTTGCAGTGGAGTGATTCTTTAACATCAGAACTCTAATCATATCCTTATAGCACTACAAGGATTGATCGTATATTTTTCTAATGCATTTCTTCTCCCACAGTTCTTTCTCTGGTTGTGGATAGTGTTCTTTCTCTCAAGTTCCTCTGGATTGTCCTGGGTCATTGCTTTGCTGCTGTTAGAAAAGTCTATTACATTTGATTGTGCCATAACATAACAGTTTCTGTGTACAATGTTCTTCTGGTTCTACTCTTTTCACTCTGCATCAATTCCTGGAGGTTATTGCAGTTCATACTCCATAGGTATTTTCATCAGGAGCCAGAGGTCATCCCAGACTGGGATGAGGCATCAAGGGAAGACTTTAGTGGCAGAAGATCAGACATATGGGAAAAATAAAACAAGAAGAGCTAATTTTCATATTTTCTGTGTATGTGGAGCCATACCTGGGTGGTGTTTCTCTTCCTTTCCTTTTCTCTATGCTCCTTTTTTACAATAATTATTACAGATATCCCTAAATGTTTGTTATACATATTTTTTAGTCCCATAACCCTTAGTATTTCATGTTAAACCTGATAAACTTTACATCTGAAAGCATCAAATGAAGAATAGAGTTGAAAAACTTTGGTAGATGGCTTTTCATCCTGGTATTGATAAAGATTGATTGTGACCTTCCTCCTTAACTTTATTTGGGTAGTTGTTTATTGTTCAGTTCTGGCTATTCATACAAAATGGAGGGAAACAGAGACAGCTTGTTAAAATAGATGTTAAACTTTAAACCAGTATTTGGCGTTAGAATATAAAAGGTTTCTCTGACCCCCCCCAATCCCTTAGCACAATTTCCCTTCTAATTTGTTTCACTTTCAAAATTTGTTAACATGTTCAAATCCCACCTATCTTACTGATGTAGAGCAAGTGTCTCTCTGGCTCACTATTCCAGTGCAACGTTAGCTACCTTTAGAGAGTTCTGCTAGTCTCATCTTACAGTGAAATTCATTTTTATTTTGCTTTTTTTGTACTGACAAAGGTATGACAGCACTGATTACCTGCTTTCCAGAAAACTAATATAAATGGCTAACAACTTAAGTATTGTTGTGGTTTGTAACAACAAAATAAAATATGTTTCTATATCTTTGGAAGCATCCATTTCCAACAGAACAATGTTCTAATGATTGTCCGTTGGGAACCCTTGAATGGGGAATCATGGAAAAGATATACTGAACCTCCTAGTTTCTGTCTCCTACAATTTGCTCATGAGGACACTGACGGCTATGAGGAACACAAAGAGTTTTAGCTAGAATGAAACTGGGATGTACATGTTCCCTTCCTCACTAGTGCTGGTGGAAACTGGGCCAGTGTGACCCTATGTGTATGGTGGCAAGAGGTTTTCCCTTGTTATGTACATTACTAGTTGGTTTACTTTAATACTTTTATTTTGAATTCATGTGCTCTCTGATTTGGGCTGCTAAAATAGAAGTTTTAGATGGGTACTTATGAGCTGTGGTTTTAACTATGTTACTTGAAGAATATCATGAACCTGGGCATAGTTTTCAGGGCCCACATTAAAAAGGAGACCAGACTACATTGGCAATATAGTCTTTTTTACCAGAGCATGTCCAATTATCTAATAGAAACTTGCTACTGACCCAAATGTTATGGAATTTATCTTATAGATTGGTAAAAAGGTTGAAACTATTTTACTCTTGATTTAAAAAATGAATAATTCAGCAAAATCAATAGAAATGCAAATATCAGATGAGTGAAACTAACATAATATTTCCTCTTTAGGGAGGCTATATAGGGCTATAATATTGTAAACAAAGTCTTATGATTTTAAGCAAAAAGATAAGGAGGAAGGATTGATGAATCAATGGCATAAAGCCATATTTCCTGTAAAGAATCTCCTTCAGTTTCTTTTTTTCCCTCTACTGTAAATTTTATTTAGCAATTGAAGCTCACCAATTCAGGAATCCTACATTAAGAGCCTACCACAAAGAAAAGGAATGATACAGCTTCTACCCTAAAATAAGGTGCATTCCAATGAGAAAGAAGAAATGCCATTCGAATTAAAATGCCAGCCATATAGTCCCAAACATAAGCTATTTCTTTCCAAAATAAACTCCCTTCCTTGAAATAGTAGAAAAATTAGACAATGCTTCTGCTTAAAGTCTACGTAAACTAGGAACATACAGGAATCATGGGAAAAAAGTAATAGGGAATAGTGCCTTCTTTTTATCTTTTCATGTTACCCCATTTTCTTTTTTATGTATGTTATATCTTTCATATTTCTTTTTTTCAGTTCATTCTCTGGAAGTAACATTCACAATTTATTCTTCAAGTGTTAAATCTGTAGTTGTGTATAATCTCTTGGTTTTAGTCATTTTATTGTTCATAATCTCATAGTTCTTTTGAAATTAAAAAAATTTGCCTGTTTATTGTTTTTTTGTGGTGTGTTTCCTTCAGTTTCTTAATTTGCCTATGTAACAGAAAAAAGAAAAAGAAAGCATATCATAACTATGCTCCACATTAATGAAATGTTTTATATTAAGCAGCCAAGCAAAGAATAGCACAGATTCCCTCTTATATCTTGTATACAGTTATTCCTAAATAAATAAAACACAGGTTGATTCTATTGCACAGCTATCTTCAGTGAATCCTTGCTACTTCTTGAGTAAAATTCTTCTTTGTCTGATAGTTTAGGCATTCACAATCTGAAATCACTATCTAACACTACTCCTCTAACCAAAATGAGTAAAATCAGCCCCTTGAACATACATTCTGCTTTTCTATCTCCTTACTTTTGTTGAATTCCTAAATCATCCTTTCAAATACAATTCAAATGCTATATCTTTCATAATATCTTTTCTAGTAGTTTTATTCAGGAAGAACTTACTGTCTCCCTCTGTTATATTGAATCTCTGGGAGCTTGAAGTTCACCTTTGATTGACAACTAAGTCAGTTGGATGGAATGTTCCCAGGGAGACATGCGAGGGGCAGGAGGGGCAGTTGAGAATCCTGAGGAGAGATGCTGGGTCTTAGACCTGTGCTGAGGCTAGAGATCGGTGGATCCTGGTCTTGGAGTGAGAGGGTGCAAACATCTCTCTGCAAACTCTTCCTGTACTTGAGATACCGTGCCAACCTGTACCTGACCACCACCTTGGTGTCTACTGCCCCTAGATATTAGGAGTTTCATCATCTAGATATCTAGACTTCCCAGGGCCCGGGAGGGATCCGGGAAGTGGGCAGGAGATGAAGAAGAGGGTGGAAAGGGTGGACATAACTCAACTGTTAAGGCTGAAGATCTGAAGAAGAAGAAGCTGAAGATTTCCCAGCAGTTTACCTACTCTGGTTTTGTCCTGGCCAGGCTGAACCAGAGGGAAGCTACATTGATTCTTCATCTGCCAGCAGTTGAGATTTCATTAGTAACAATTAGAGTAGGGTCTCCTATACCACAGTCCTTTACCCTTATCCTTTCCTGTTTAATATATAAAGTTTAAAGTACCTTCCTAAATCAGTTTCAAAGCTTTTTTGGGAAGGGAGAAAATGCAGTCAGAATACAAGTTGTTATCCTAGCTAAAGAGCCCAAATCAATATATCAATTAACCCCAGGTGGGTCCTGAAGGGATATACCTCTTTGACCTGAAGGATCCTGCCTGGGCAACAGTTATAAGGGAGAAGGGTCATCTTATTCCTCTCTGTACATCATTTCTACCATCTCAAATAGATACAAGAGACCTCCCACCTCCCACCCCCACTTCTACAATTTCACATAACATATTGTTTTGCACTTCTTTAATGAATTTATCTTGTAATATTGTCTTATAATTATCTCTATTTGTGTCTTCTAGACTTTAAGTTCTATGAGGGCAAGGAACTATATATTAACTAAATTTCATATCATCTTTGTACCTTGATTGATGCTTTCCAAAAATGTTTCTTGAACAAATGAATATCTTTAATGGAAAAATATTTCATAGTTTATCCAGCTCTTTTATACTAATCTTCTTTACTTAGGTAACTTTTTCCATCTTAATCTTGCTCTGCATGTTCTCTAAAAGTGCTAAATATAGTTTTCTCTGATCACTCACTAAAATGATTTTATCTTATGAGGACTTGATCTATGATATCTTTTAATAAACAATTTATAATGTAACTTATCTTTTTATCATCCCAAAGGACCTAAGAAATAATTGTAGAATATTCAATTTGTTAAATTTTACTGCAGTAAGTTAAAGGTTGAAACTATGTTTAAATGGGTCTAATTCTCCTAACCTCTTTTAAGAACAGATTTTTGTGAAATTGTGCCATGTAATTATGTTTAAAGATGCCACTGAAGAAAGGGGTACAACTAAGCAGTTTTTCTTCTTGACATTAATCAATAAGGAAGGTTTAAGTATTAAGAAATTTTACAGGAGGCAGCTGGGTGGCTTGGTGGATTAAGAGTCAGCTCTAGAGATAGGATGTCCTAGGTTCAAATCTGGCCTCAGATACTTCTTAGCTGTGTGACCCTGGGCAAGTCACTTAACATCCATTGCCTAGCCCTTACCACTCTTCTGCCTTGGAGCTAGTACACAGTATTGGCTCCAAGACAGAAGGTAAGGGTTAAAAAAAAAAAAGAATGGCAGCTGGGTAGCTTAGTGAATTAAGAGTCAGGCCTAGAGACAGGAGGTCTTGGTTCAAATTTGGCCTCAGACACTTCCCAGCTGTGTGACCCTGGGCAAGTCACTTGACCCCCATTGCCCACCTTTACCACTCTTCCACCAAGGAGCATATACACAGAAGTTAAGGGTTTAAAAAAAAGAAATCTTACATATCAAACCACATTTACCCAATGCCTAAACAATGCCATAATTATAAATTTGTAAGCTATACTAATGAAAATATTTTAATTAGCATGGGTAGAAAGAGTTCCTTATGCCAAAGAAATTATAAAACTAGTCCCTATCCCAACTAAACAGTACCCAGGTAGGATTTGTGAGAATAGGGACAGGCATTTCTTAGACTTCTTTCATGGTCCTAACTCTACTCTGAAATTCCAATTAAATTGCAGATTTAGGTTCTCATTAACTCAAATGACTGAGGTTTAGAGGAGAGTTTCCTGTGCCTCAAAGATGATCTCAGATGTTAATGTATATTGTACTACCTGGCTGAAATGTGAAAAGTTAGACATTTATATAGTATACGTTAGGGTTTAATTTTAGCCAATAACTGTTTATGTTATCTAAATAAATTTTTATTCTTTTCTGAATGGGTCTGATATTATGAAAATAAATATTATTAGCATAAATTAATCCTAACAAACTGTTCTTATATCTTATGTATATTTGCAATAATTTTATAAGTGAAAGCTTATGTAAAAAATGTTTTGAATCCAATTATTAAATTGAACACTTGTAAGCTACTAATCAGGATTCCCCTGCTAAGTGTTTAAATAGGAGAAAAAATGATTTTTTGTTTTTTAGAGAGTTGTTTGAAAAAAAAACCAGAATGATAAACTAATGAGGAAGGATGCATGAGAATCCACTGAATATGCAGTACTAAAATGTACATAATTTACTAGTTGATAAGTAGTTGAAGAGTAGACTCTAATTGCTTGATTGATAGGGAAGACAAGATGTGCTTGATTCTAGTGCAGTGGTAATAGATCAGATTGTTGAAGGTTTGTTTTTACTTACTGAGATCTAATAGGGAATGGTCTATTACAGGCCAAATTCCAATTGACTGGTCAGTTGGTGCAAACAGTGAAAAAAACAACAACAAACTGATTACAAACGCATAACAGTTAGAATGACTATATCTTTAACATCATGACAGAGGTAGTTCAAAGTCAGAAAAGTCTGGTTCAGTTTCCAGTTTTTAGTGTAGCAGAGAGAGCACTAGATTTGCAATCAGAAATTTGGATTTTGCCTCTTGCTGTGTGACCTTGAGCAAATCACGAATCTTCACTGGGCTTCAGCTTCTTCATCTGAAAAATGAGAGCACTGGACTAGGTCAAGGGTTTTTAACCTAAGATTTGCAAACTTGTTTTCAAAAATATTTCAATATATGTGGTTTCCTTTGAAATTCTTAATGCATTTAAAAATATGATTCTGAGAATGGGTCCATGGTCTTCATCAGATTGTCAAAGGGAACCCAATGGCACAAAAAGATTAATTTCTAGATTAAGGTCCTTCCTGACTCTAAAGCCCCATGTTCCTTTTATTCTTGAAGGTCTCTGAGGACAGACAAGGAGGAAAAAGGCCCATTTTTAAACTTGTTTCAGTGATCCTGTAGATTGTTGGGTATGAAGATGGCAAATGAGTATATATATATATATATATATATGTATGTATGTATGTATGTATATATATAGGTACTCTCCTGAGAGCAATGTAACAATCTCTATAAATCTGCTACAGTGTGATGTTGTTTTACCCTCTGAGTAGCATCTAAGTGTCAGAGCTGACAGATGAATGCCAGAGGCTAAAATGAAGGCAGTGATAGAGGATCTCCTGGATTATTTAATAAATTCCAGTAGAGAATGTGGGAGTATAGGAGGAGGGTCCTAGTCAAGAAATACATTGATGGGAAAATTGAGCAAATTAATGAATGTTTTCAGCAATTTAAAATTTTTGTTTTTCTTTCAATCCTTCTTTCTGATCCTCAAATTTTTTCCTTCTTTCACTTTCTGTCAAATATGCTACAGAGTGAAAAACAGAGAGTGTAAAAATTTCTTTTCTGTATTCTCATTTAATTCCCAGATGTCATGTTTCTTTAAGTGAAGTCCAGAGGGACAGTTTAGCTTAAAATTTAAATCTAGATTTGTTTTTTTTAAATTATGCAATCTAGCTGCTTCTACTTTTAACAATCCAGGGATTCACTGTGTTTAATTTTAAAGAAAAGAATAAAAAAATGAAGGATTCCACTTCTTTCCCTTCTTGTGCCTTATTATGGATTCTCATTTAAAGACATGCAATGAGATTCCAACCAGAAACCCTCACAAGAACTTTCTAAATATTGGATGATATTTTAAAAAAAAGAACTAAAAATGGATTGAAATTTGAGTATTACAGAACAATTATTTTTTTCTCTTTCTCTTTAACAAATACCAACAATTCTGCTCTCTTTTGACAAAGCTAGTTCTGATAAGTTTTTGTAGGAGTCTATTAATGGAAATGACACTTCTTATAGTATGGCCATTGTATTATCCGTTCTAGCACTCATATGAATAGGTGCACACTGCACTGACTCATTTTATACAAAAAAAAATCAAATTACATTCTTTTTAGGACTAGAAATGACTTTAGATTGAACTTTTTATTTTTCCCCATTGTACCAAGGATAGGAATATCATGCTAGACTTCTCTGGATCTGAAAGGAGTGCTATTAACTTCAGCATCCAGGTGTCAATGCATGATTTAATATTGCCTAGCAACTCAGGGCTCACTAAGAACATTGAAACCATGGATCCTATGGGGCTTTCTCCTAACTAGTCGCTACTCTGCCTGAGTGGAAAGAGTAATTCCCTGATGTTTCTTTTCAAAGTTCTAATCACATTAACTCCTTCCTTACTCTATAATCCATGGAATTTCATGTTTATAAGAATATAGATATTACTTTATTTTATTTGGATAGCTTGCAGCATTGGTGCCAAACTCAAATAGAAATAGGGCCACTAAACTACATAAAAGATATCTACAGGCCACATATTGACTTATAAAACCATATATTAATATTAACTATGTTTTATTATATTTTTATTGTATCAAATTTTCCTAATTACATTTTAATCTGGTTTGGACCACACTAAAGAGTATTGCACACAGCATATTTGATACCTCTGGCTTATAGCATTTGATTTTGTCAAAATGTTTTGACTGGGAAAGGAATGAACCCAGCTAATTTCACAGCCTTATGTATAACATTTCTCTATTTTCAAATTTTTATAACTCCCTTTCATTTGTAAATTTAAGAAGTTAGAATATAATAGAAATTAACCTATTTAAAAGAGATTTAAAAGAGAGTTGACCAATATGAAAGATGTCTGAGACTGTGAGAAATCTTAATATAGTATCATAAGTTCTGATGCCAGTTATTTTCCTAAAAAGTGTTGTACTTATATGTAACGTTGCTTTGAGATATCTCCTGAAAGTACCAAACTTGATAATACTTTGACTCCTATATTAAGAAAAAAATCTAAAAATGGAACACAGGACAGTATTTATTAGAGTGATGATCTATTTTAGACCATTCTTTCTTTTTTTTTTCACCAATGGCAGAAAGATGGACTAGGAAGGTATGACTGTTTTTTGTGATGTTAAAACCTTAAAGGCTAGGTATATATATTCCAGATTTTTAGAGTCTTTGTCTTTGTCAGCCATACATTTGTCTTAACCTATTTTTGAAATAACTTTTGTCTTTATTTAATGAGTTGAAGCAAAGACAATCTACTCATGTATCAAGGGCATTCTTGAAAAAATTATGAGAATGCAACAGGCAGTTTCCACAAATGATACCAGTAATTGACCACACTTATACAACTGACTAAATAATGAAATAAAGTGAAGTAAATATTGGATATTTGTCAGAGCATAATGTTACCTCTCCTTCAAGATGGCTCTTCTTCAAGGGGGTCAAAATGCATGGAAATCTTCAAGATGGCATGTCTTGTCTATAAGTTAAAATCATATAATAGAGATAACTTTGTTCACTGATCTTCTAATGAATGACATTGAGTGAGCCATAAAACAGGGAGAGGTTGTTCAGGGCCAAGCTCAAGTAGGAGGATTAGGGGATTTCCCATAGATAACAAGGATCTCAGGGGATATTATGCTGATTGCATTCAGCTCTGGAATCCAATGATGCCAGTTTGATCCTCTTTGAGTATAAGGCCAACAACCAACCCAACTTACAAGGTTTGTAAGGATTTGTCACTTCTACATTCATAAGGGATATTATTTAAGCCTTAACTACACAAACTAATGATTTCTCTCTCTTCAAGTCAGAATTTTGCAATGCAAGCTAATGATCTGAGTCTCAGTTAGTTCTAGGGCTCGATTTATCTAACTGTATAGAGCTTCTCCACTGTTGGCTGTAAAGTATTTAATCTGATTTTTATGTTGACCATCTGGTGATGTCCACATGTAGAATCATCTTTTGGGTTGTTGAAAAAGTGTTTGCCTTGACTTGCAAGTTTTTAACATGTGAAATTCCAGACTAGATGAAATCAAAAGCTGAAATTAAGGTTACTGGGAGAAATACCAGTTATTTCAGATATGCAGATGATACCACTCTGATGGCAGAAAGTGAAAAAAAATTAAGAAGCCTTTTGAGGAGGGTGAAAGAGGAGAGTGTATAAGATGACTTTAATATTAAGCTTGAAGTTTAGTTTAAAAAAAAAAAGCAAGATCATGACAACTGGTCCCATCACTTTCTGGCAAATAGAGTTAGAAGAAATGGAAGAAGTGTTATATTTTATATTCTTGGGCTCAAAGATTACTGCAGATGGTGACTGCAACCATGAAATTAAAAGATGCATGCTCCTTGGAAGGAAAGCTATGGCAAATCTGGACAGCATACCAAAAAACAGAGACATCACCTTGCCAGCAAACATCAGCATAGTCAAAGTTATATTTTTTCCAGTAGTAATGTATGACTGTGAGAATTGAACTAAAAGCAAAGCAAGAGCTATAGAATTGAAGCTGTTGAATTGTGGTGTTGAAGATGACTCGACAGTTCCTTGGACAGTAAGAATATAAAATCAGTCAATGCATAAAGATATTCAGATTATTCATTAGCAGGACAAACACTGAAAATGAAACTAAAATACTTTGACTACATAGTGGTAAGACAGCTATCATTAGAGAAGACCTTGATTTAGGGAAAGCTTGAAAGCAAAAGGAGAAGGCGATGGGCAGAGGATGAGATGGATAGTGTCATGAAAACAATGAACATAAGCTTGGATGACTTTTTGAGGTAGTAGAGGATAAAAAGGCCTGGTGCGTTATGGTTCATGGAGTCACAGAGTCAGACATGACTGAACAACTGAACAACAAACATGAAATGGTTCTTCCTCTTATTTGTCCTAAAAATATGAAGATAAGTGAATTTAAAAGCTTATATTTTGATTAAAAAAGTCACCTTCACAGTACCAGATGGGGGATCAGTGACTGGAAACTGAAAAGGATCCAGGGGTGTGAGTTACTCTACATCCAAAATGAGTACAGTGTGATCTGACAGCCTAAAGTGAATGTGATCTTAGGCTGCATAGAAGGGCATAGTGTCCAGGATTAGGAACCCTATTTATTTTTGCAGTACTCTGCCTTACTCTAATCTTGTCTAGATAAACTACGTTCAGTTATAGCTACCACATTTTAGAAAGGGGATTGATAAGCTAGAGAACTTCCAAAGGAAGATTACCAGGATTTGAAAGTCCTTGGGATCATATGGGGATTGGTTAAAGAAAATGGGTTTATTAAGTTGGATGAAGAAAAGACTTCAATATTTGAGGGGCTTTACATGGCAGAGTAATTAGATTTGTTCTATGTGACTTTGGAGGACAGATAAACAGGTCATGGTGAGATTTGGGGTGGATATAAGGAAGAACCTCCCAACAATTAGAGCAATCCCAAAGTAAGATAGACTGCCTTATGAGGTGGCAGGTTCTATCCTACTAGCCATCTTCAAGGTAAGATAGGATGAGCATTTAGTGTGCTATGGGGGGGGGAAGTCTTATTCAGTTATGGATTGGATTAAATGGTCTCTGAAGTACCTCCCAGTTTTAAGATTTTATACTTCTGTAAATCTGTCTTGCTCAATTTTTAACTTTCCTAATTCCTGCCCTTTGTTCTACTCCCAATCCTATTATGTTAGGATTTGGCACACATGACTGTTCACTTCATCCATGCCATTCACATAATTTCAAGGAGGTTGATCATGTTTTGCTCAGGTCTTTTTTTATAGAACAAAAAGTACTATTTTTTTAGTTTGTCTCTTACAACAGCTCTCCCATTATTTAGTTAATTTTGGTTGTTCTTTTTTGAACTTAAGTTTAATTATGTCTTTCTTGAATTATGCTAATCAAAACTGCATCAATTATTCCAGATATTGATGAATCATAAGGACACGATATTCTTGTTCGATGATGTCCAATATTTTATCTTTTTTGGCAATACAGTGTATTGGAGTTACATCCTCAAGTGCTCTGTACAATGATGATACTTTGATTTTCTGGGTTTTACTCAACAGGTGAGATTTATTCATTCATTTATTTTTTTTCAAAATTTTTTAAACCTTTAACTTCTGTGTATTGGCTCATAGGTGGAAGAGTGGTAAGGGTGGGCAATGGGGATCAAGTGACTTGCCCAGGGTCACACAGCTGGGAAGTGTCTGAGGCTGGATTTGAACCTAGGACCTCCTGTCTCTAGGCCTGACTCTCAATCCACTGAGCTATCCAGCTGCCCCCGATTTATTCATTTAAAAGTGTATTACTTTGGATATGTTCACATTAAAAATTATTTGCCTTTTTTTGGCTGGCTCACATAAATTCTTGTGATTTTATTCTAGCCCATCCTCATTGGTATACCCTCCCTCTTACATGGAACCCACAAATTTGGGAAATTTCACTAAATGCTCTTTTAGATCATTCCCAAAAGGTCTGTGTAGCAAAAAGACCATGAATTAAAATTAACCAACTAGATCTGTGACCTTATGCAAAACACTTAGCCAACCCTGAATCTCAGAGCTTTTCCATGAAGAGATCATGGAAATAGATGACTTCTCTCTATAAATTCTATATGGCAGCTGGTGGCCCAGTGGGTGAGTGCTGGGCCTGGAGTCAGGAAGAAGACCTGAGTTCATATCTGACCTCAGACACTACATAGATATGTAATTTTGGGCAAGCCACTTAAAATCCATTAGCCTCAGTTTCCTCAACTACAAAATGGGGATAATAACAGCACCTGTCTTCCAGGGTTATTTTAAGCATAAAAGGAGACAATAATTGTAAACTACTTAGTACAGTGCCTAGTACACAAATAGATGTTATATAGATGCTTCTTCTCATTCCTTTTCCCATGTTAAATGTCTTAAGACTAGAACCTTAATATTTAAATTTCTTCATTCAGAGAAAAAAGTGGCCATTTTATCCTTAACCTTTATTCCCTATGCTAAACCCATTCCTACTTGTAACAAAACAATTTCTTTTATCCCACAGCAAATCTAAGTGATTTAGCTATTGTCACACAGTTGGTGTCAGAGATGAAATTTAAACATGTCTGCCTGATTATAAGTCTAGCACTTTTTCCATTATGTACTGTTATCTTTCTCACCTTCTTAAATAATCCTAAGAATACCAGGAATGATTTTCCTATGTTGACTATATTGCCTTTCTCCTAACAGACTCTTTTTATTTTGTTTTACGATTTCATCCTTCATCATAAACTTCAATAGTTTACTGGTTATAGAAATGTGAATCACTAGTCTGTGAATTCCCCAGGTGCCCTTAGAACTTTTCCTTTGAATAAGGGTCTTATTTACAAAAGTACTAATTCAGCTTCACAGATGCCCTTTGTGACAGGTTACACATTTTAGACAACAGTTTCCTAATGTTATTTTTGAGTTTCTTCAAAAATCTTGATTTGGTACTGTCTTTTCCAGGTGAAATTTTTCCATTTATTTTAGTAATTGGACTTGAAGCATCCTGAAGTTCTGATCAAATTTAGTCTAGTCCAGTGATGGTGAACCATTTAGAGACCTTAGAGACTGAGTGCCCAAACTATAACCCTCATGCTTCATGTGAACCCTTTGCCTTACCCTAGACAGGGGAGGCAAGAAGCATTTCCATTGGGCTGCTGGGAAGAGCAGTGAGTCATATGAGAAATGGCCTCAGGCATGTGTGGAGAGGGAAAAGGGAGCAGCCCCCTCTGGATTGCTCAATCATGTGTGTCATAGATTTTCCAACATGGTCTAGGCCCTTCAATCTACTCATATGGGAGTGAGAATCTCCATAATATCTTCCTCAGGAAAGACTGAGACAAATGATTTATATAGATTTTTAAACATTCTCATTTCTTCTTTATCACTTTTCCATCCTCATTCCCTGCCTCCCATTTCTCATTGTCTAGCTGACTTTATTTTTGTGCTAGATGAATTTACTGAGCATTTTAGAGGTCCTTAAAAAGATACTTCTCAAAGACTTTCTGGTTCTCCAGTTTACCTAAAACATTCTATACATTTGTGGGTTTTCTTGGACTCAGGCAATTTTTCCACTTTTGGAATTTTATAAAGATACAGGTTTTATAAAGATGCAGATTTTCCTCCCTGCAAAAACTTCAAATCTGCTCTGTATATAGAGATTTCTCTCTCTCTCCTTTCTCTTTCTTAACACTAATTTTTCTTAGAATATAATTGGATTTTTTTTTTGCTTTTTACAAATCCCATCTAAAACCTTACCTTTTAGAAGACTTTCCTAATTTCTCTTAATTCTAGTGCCTTCCTTCTGTTGATTACCTTAAATTTATCCTATGTGTAGCGTGTTAGTGTATATAAATATATATATATGTATATATATATATATATTTGTTTGCATGTTGTCTCTTTCATTAGCATGTTGTCTCCTCCACTAGATGAATATGAGGAGAGTAGAGGCTCTTTTTTAAAAAAATACCTAGAGCTTAGTACAGCGCCTGATACACAGTAGTAGCTTAATACATTCTTACTGATTCTAGCTTTTAAAAAAATGTCATTGCTTACTTCTCTCATTTTACTCTTTTTCTGTGAAAAAGGTTTGTGATCCTTTTCTTTAGATGGGAAAAATAATTGACATTAGGAGATTTACAACTAGAAGGCTCTTAGGAGAATTTTTATAATCAGGATTCTGATAATACTTGCATGTAACATGTTAACTTAATATTAAATGTTTTTAAAATTTTATTTATTTTTTAGGATATTTTCCCATGTTTACATGATTCATTTTCTTTCCCTCCCCTTTTCCTTCCCCCATCCCAGAGTTGACAAGCAATTCCACTGGGTTGTACAAATGTCGCCACTTGATATCTATTTCCATATTATTCATTTTTGCTATAGATTGATTTTTTACAATCCTAGACCCCAAATCACATATCCATATATAGATGTGATAAGTAATGTCATATGTTTTGCTTTTGCATTTCTATTCCCATTGTTCTTTCTCTCAGTGTGGATAGTGTGTTAGTTAAAATCACCTGGGGTTCTATTTGGAAGGATTGAACCTCAATATAGTGTTTGACAAACTTCTGTGGACCTGTGGGGGTCCTTAAAACTACATTTCCCGTGGCCCAATGGGTTTCCTGTTTTGGATGACGTATTGAAGGTGAGGGACTGTTTTAAAAGAGGGGGAAGTGACTTGGAACTTCCTCTTTAGCTACCTGGCTCTTTTTTAGCTACCTGAGCTTGCGGAGAGAGAAAAGGTAAATGGCTGAGGTGAGGTTGGAATAGGTTTCTTACAGGTGCGTGGTCAGTTTATCTCTATCAACATGGCTTTTATTAAAATACTATTCTCCCTTTTGATTTCGGCCCTCATCATTTTTAATAATAACAGTTTGGCGAACCAGAAGGTCAAAATTCGAATTCTCCATTTTCCAGATAGCCTATCGATAGCCATGCTTTCTTTTTGGCCTGGCTCAGCTCTTTTGAGCACTTTTTTAAAAAAGGAAAGTGGCTTTCCTTGCCATGCTTTTGCTAAAAGCAACAGCACGTTTTTGCCTCAGGCAGGACTCAGCCAGCCAGTCCAGCCCAAACCACCTTGGGAGGTAAGGCCAGCCGATTCTGGCTTTTGGCTTTAAACTAAAAATGCCGGAGCCCAGCCAGTGTGTCTCTGCCTCTGATATCCTGACTCCTGACCTGATCTCCATTCCTACCGCTTCCTGACTACAAGCCTGCCAGCCTTCCAGTCCCTGTGATCTCCGTTGCTTTTCCTGACTCCATTTCTGTGAATCTGGAATCCTGAGATTTCCAAGAAGCGACCCCCACCCTGACTTGCCGAACGCCGAGGTTCAGCTTCAACTCTATCGCTAAAGAATTTGGGAAGTATATTCCCCTTTCTCCCTATTTCTAACCTTCCCTGTGTTTCTCTAAAGACCTAATTTAGGCAACCCCCACCCCCACAAGCTCTACACGTGGTATTTTCTACAAAACTGACCTAAGTTTTCTCTAGCCCTGAGCCCATGACCAGACACCACGTGGACCTAGCGTTTACCCTCAATCGGGCCACATGGCCTATTCACCCCCATACCTGCTCAGAACTTTGAACTGAGAGCAAAGACTGATTATAAAAAAACTCCTTAAACTCAGCAGAACTCAATCAAAAGAACCTTAAATTGAACAAGGGGTGAACTTTTAAACCTCGGGAACTGAATGAGTTTTATTTCTGTTTTAGAGAGACTGTATCTTACTATATTTTGCTAATTAGTTTTGTAAATTAACCTTGCTTATTTTTTTGATTTTCCTGTTGCACTGAATCATTTTAAGTTAATGTAGTTTGTGGCTGCTAGATTAATTCTATTTATGATTTTATTGTAACTCCCAAATAATGAGAAAAATCTATTAGAACTGGTAAGAGGTTTTGACCAGCTTGTTATCTGATACTCATTATATTTCCAAATTTATTTCAGGTTTCATTTTTACTGTAATCAACAACAATGCTATGTTCTCGTACCATTTGAAAGTTACACATTTTAAAGTTATAAATCGCCTTAATTTTGTTCAACTTTGGAAAGTTTGGTGCCTGCCTTGAGATTTAAATTGTAATTTTATGAGAGGTCTTTTAAAAATTTACTTTAGATGCTTAGTACCCTTCTGTATAAATGATAAGGTTTTTATGTATTTATTTTAAAGAATTGTGGTCTTAAAGGATAAGCTTTATATATTTTATCGTGAAGAATTGTTGTCTTATATATATTTTATATTAGTCTATGTTTTAGCCTCTTTTATCAGAAGGGTCTAGAATTCTTGAGGATAATTTAAACCAGCAGGTTTTTTTTTTAATATCAGGTTTTTATATAGAAGCAGTAACAGAATTTGTTGAGAAACCCTTAGCCAAGGTTTAAAAGTTGTAACAAGTATATGATTTTTTGAACATCATTGTTTATTGTTTTAAAATGTGTTATTAGAAATATGATACTCTATTTGAATGTGCATTGTGAATCTACTATTTTGTAAAACCCACTTTCTCTCACAGAAAATCTCATTTTTGGGTAACAAAACCCTTCTAGTTCTAAGTTATATATATATTTGATTTTTAAAACAATTTTTTAATTAGAGCAATTGATTTTTCCTTTTTCTCATCTTGTACTGGAAGTACATATATAATCATTATTTATCCTTTTTTTTTGATTCTACAGCGAAATAAGCTCAATGCAAATACCTGAGCCTGAAGAGCCTGGAGACTATGGGATTGTAATTTAATGCCTCTCTGATTCCAGGAGAAGTGCAGAACCACATGGTCAGAGACTTGACTAAAAGATATGTATGGATTGCAGAGTTCTATGCCAATACTATAGGGCTTGGAAATTGGGGTTTGAGTCCTGGAGTCCCAGTCTTTTCTAAAACTTTAGAGGACGTGGGTCCCCTCAACTTAAATTCCTAGTGAAGCACCTAAGATTGGCTATCATTTAATGACTCATTCCCTGAGAAGGAGCAGGGAAAAATCGGATCAAAAAAAGGTATTTCCCTTGTTCCTCTATATATATAGAGTAAATGGCAATTTTTCTGTAGTCCTGGATTTAAATGGGTAATTGCAAACTGCTTAAATCAATTTAATTAGGCCTTGGTCCAAAGGCCTAAGTTTATTTTCCTTACATTTTTTTTTGCACATTTTACATTTCATTCAGCAAGTTAATTTTTTCTCCTTTTTTTGAATTTTATTCTTTTTATTTTTTTTTTATTATTTCTTTTACCAATTGATTTCATGCACCCCCGTGACTCACTTAGCCATGCATCTTTGGCTGACCTTTTCAGGGGAATTATGTGTCATTTAAAATTTTCCTCAGGGGTGTGTGTGTTAAGTTTTTATAATCATAATGTCTGAACTATAATCTATATTGCAAGTCAATTTTTACTCCTTTAGAAGTAAACTCAGAGGGATAATGTTAATTCTCAGAAGGAAATGTATGTTTTATAATCTATAATGTAAAGTTTAAATTCTTTGAAAGTAATTTCAGGATAAGGATTTTGCCATCTCCCCAGAATCCAGACGACGAACCTGTTTGGTGGAGGCACCAAAAGATGCCTGAAGAGCCTTCATTGGATCATGAAGATCCAATTTGAACTTTGGGGCACATTTGATCTGAACTATGGGGTTGGATGCATTTATTTTGAATAGACAGTTTTTGCCAGAAAGGGGGACTGCCCCCTTAATGATTTTTTGTCAATGTACTGAACATTGGTTTTGTTCTTTCTCCCTTTTATCTCTAAATTATTGTAAACTCTAATTTGATTATATTTTCCTGATCCATTGAGGAGATTTATTTCCCAAAGGATCACAGCGGGGTAATGTGTTAGTTAAAATCACCTGGGGTTCTATTTGGAAGGATTGAACCTCAATATAGTGTTTGACAAACTTCTGTGGACCTGTGGGGGTCCTTAAAACTACATTTCCTGTGGTCCAATGGGTTTCCTGTTTTGGATGACGTATTGAAGGTGAGGGACTGTTTTAAAAGAGGGGGAAGTGACTTGGAACTTCCTCTTTAGTTACCTGGCTCTTTTTTAGCTGCCTGAACTTGCGGAGAGAGAAAAGGTAAATGGCTGAGGTGAGGTTGGAATAGGTTTCTTACAGGTGCGTGGTCAGTTTATCTCTATCAACATGGCTTTTATTAAAATACTATTCTCCCTTTTGATTTCTGCCCTCATCATTTTTAATAATAACAATAGCATTCTTTTACATAAAGGAGTGTCCTGGCTTGTTGCGTTGCTCCTAGTAGCAAATCTTTGCTTGGACATTGGATTTTTCTACAATGTTTTACTTTCTGTGTACAGTGTTCCTTTGGTTCTGCTCATTTCACTTTGCTTCAGTTTATTGAGGTTCTCCCAATTCATAAGGAAAGCCTTCAGATCATCAATCCTTACAGCACAATAGTATACCACAATTTGTTCAGCCATTCCCCAATCGACGGACACCCCTTAATTTTACAATTTTTTTGCCACCACAAAGAGCACGGCTATGAATATTTTTTGTACAAGTATTTTCCCTTATTGTCTCTTTGGGGTACAAACCCAGCAGTGGTATTGCTGAATCGAAGGATATACATTCTTTTAAAACCCTTTGCATATAGTTCCAATTTGCCTTCCAGAATGGTTGGATTAATTCACAACTCCACCAGCAATGCATTAGTGTCCCAATTTTTCTATATCCCCTCCAACATTTATTATTTTCCTTTGCTGTCATATTGGCCAATCTGCTACATATGATGTGGTACCTCAGCATTGTTTTGATTTGCATTTCTCTAATAATAAGAGATTTAGTACACTTTTTCATGTGCTTATTGATAGTTTTGATTTATCTGAAAGCTGCCTATTCATATCCCTTGACCATTTGTCAATTGGGGAATGGCTTGTTTCTTTTGTACAATTGACTTAGTTCCTTGTAAATTTTTGAGAAATGAGACTTTTGTTAGAGGTTTTTGTTATAAAATCCCCCCTCCCATTTGTTGCTACCCTTCTAATTTTGGTTACATTGGTTTTGTTTGTATAGAAACTTTTAAATCTATTATAATCAAAATTATTCATTTTACATTTTGTAGTGTTCTCTATCTCTTGCTTGGTCTTAAATTCCTTCCTTTTCCATAGATTTGACAGATATACTATTCTGTGTTCATCTAATTTGTTTATGATTTCTCTCTTTATATTTAAATCATTTATCCACTCTGAGTTAATCTTGGTATAGGGTGTAAGATTTTGATCTAAGTCTAATTTCTCCCAAACTGTTTTCTAATTCTCCCAGCATTTTTTTTTCAAATAGTGGATTCTTGTTCCAAAAGCTTGGATCTTTGGGTTTATAGAACACTATCTTGCTACTGTCATTTGCTGTAAGTCTATTTCATTGATCCACTCTTCTATCTTTAAGTCCGTACCATATAATTTGGATGAACACTGCTTTATAGTACAGTTTAAGATCTGGTAAATCTAGGCCTCCATCCTTCACAATTTTTTTCATTATTTCCCTTGATATTCTTGATCTTTTGTTCTTCCAGATGAACTTAGTGATAATTTGTTCTAATTCTATAAAAAAAAGTGTTTTGGTAGTTTGATAGGTATAGCACTGAATAAGTAAATTTATTTAGGTAGGATTGTCATTTTTATTATATTAGCTTGTCCTACCCATGAGCAATTGATGTTTTTCCAATTGTTTAGATCAAGTTTTATTTGTGTGAAGAGTATTTTTTAGTTATATTCATATAATTCTTGAATTTGTCTTGGCAAGTAGATTCCCAGATATTTTATCTTATCTAGAATAATTTTAAATGGTGTTTCTCTTTCTAACTCTTACTGCTGGGTTTTGTTGGAATGCTGATAATTTATGTGGGTTTATTTTGTACCCTACAACTTTGCTAAAGTTATTGTTTCTACTAGTTTTTTAGTTGATTTTCTTGGATTCTCTAGGTATACCATCATGTTATCTGAAAGAGTAACAGGTTAGTTTTCTTGTTGCCAATTTTAATCCCTTGAATTTCTTTTTCTTCTCTAATTGCTACTACTAGTATTTCTAATACAATATTAAATAGTAGGGGTGAAAAGGGGCATTCTTGCTTCACTCCTGATCTTACTGAGAAGGCTTCTAACTATCCCCATTGCTGATGATACTTGTTGATGGTTTTAAATAAATAGTTTATAATTTTTAGAAAAGGCCCTTCTATTTCTATGTTTTCTACTGTTTTCAATAGGAATGAGTGTTGTATTTTGTCAAAGGCTTTTTCTGCATCTATTGAGATAATTGTGTGATTTCTATCAGTTTGGTTGGTGACATGGTCAATTATGCAGATGGTTTTCCTTATATTAACCCATCCTTGCATTCCTGGTATAAATCCTACCTGGTCATAGTGAATAATCCTTGTAATAACTTGTTGTAGCCTTTTAGCTAGCATTTTATTTAATATTTTTGCATCTATATTCATTAAGGAGATTGGTCTATAGTTTTCCGTCTCTGTTTTTGGTCTCCTTGGCTTCGGAATCAGTACCATATTTGTATCATAAAAAGAATTTGGTAAGACTACTTCTTTGTCTATTTTATAAAATATTTTGTAGAGTATTAGGATTAATTGATCTTTAAATGTTTGATAGAATTCACTTGTGAATCCATCTGCCCTGGTGATTTTTTTCTTAGGGAGTTCTTTGATGGTTTGTTCAATTTTTTTTTCTGATATGGGATTATTTAAGTATTCTATTTCCTCTTCTGTTAATCTAGATAATATATATTTTTGTAAATATGAATCCATGTCACACGATTGTCATATTTATTGCCATATAATTGGGAAAAATAGTTCTTAATAATTACCTTAATTTCCTATTCATTAGAAGTGAGATCACCCTTTATATTCATGATACTGTTAATTTGGTTCTCTTTCTTTTTTCTTAATTAGATTAACTAATACTTTATTTTATTTTTTTTCAAAATACCAGTTCCTAGTATTATTTATTAGTTCAATAGATCTTTTTACTTTTACTTTTATTAATTTCTCCTTTGATTTTTAGGATTTCCAATTTGGTCTTTATCTGAGGTTTTTAATTTGTTTGTTTTCTAGTTTTTTTTAGTTGCATGCCCAATTTGTTAACCTCTTCTTTCTTTATTTTGGCTAATGTGAGCACTCAGGGATATAAATTTTTCCTCTTAGTACTGCTTTTGCAGTATCCCCAAAAATTTGATATGTTGTTTCCTCATTGTCATTTGTTTCTATGATTTGTTCTTTAACCAACCAGTTTTGGAGAATCAGATTATTTAATTTCCAATTAATTTTTGGTTTGCCTCTCTATGTACCCTTATTAATGATCATTTTTATTGCATTATGATCTAAAAAAGTTGCATTTATTATCTCTGCTTTTTTGCATTTCTTTGCCATGTTTTTATGCCCTAGTACATGGTCAATCTTTGAGAATGTACCAGATGCTGCTGAAAAGGTATATTCCTTTTTATCCCTATTTACTTTTCTCCATATATCTATTAATTCTAATTTTTCCAAGATTTCATTCACATCTCTTACTTTTTTCTGATTTATTTTTTGGCTTGATTTATCTAGATCTGATAAAGGAAAGTTGAGTTCTCCCACTAGTATAATTTACTATCTATTTCCTCCTTAAGCTTCAATAGTTTCTCCTTTAAAAATCTGGATGCTTTACTATTTGGTGCATATATGTTGAGTACTGATATTTCTTCATTGTCTATACTGCCTTTTATCAGGATATAATTACCTTCCTTATCTCTTTTAATCAGATCTATTCTTACTTTGGCTTTGTCAGATATCATGATTGTGATTCTTCCCTTCTTTTTCTCAGGTAATGCCCAATAAATTTTGCTCCAGCTTCTTACCTTTATCCCATGTGTGTCTACCTGCCTCATGTGTGTTTCTTGTAGACAATATATGGTAGGATTTTGACTTTTAATCCACTCTGCTATCTGCTTCCATTTTATGAGTGCATTCATCCCATTCACATTAAGTGTTATGATTACCATCTGGGTATTCCCCATAATTCTCATTTCCTCTTTTAGTCCTACCCTTTCTTTTTTCACTATTGTTTTGCTTTTAATCATTCCCTCTTTTCCCCCATCCTTATTTTACTTTCCTTCCCACCTCCTTCCTTCTTATTGCCCTCTTATTTCTCTTTAAGGCCTATTAATTGCCTCCTGCCCCAATCTTTCCCTCCCTTTTAATACTCCTTGCCCCATTCCCCACTTCGTTATTCCCTCTCAATTTCCCTATGTTTGTTTTGAATTCAGGGAAGTGCTATTTGGAAGTGTCTAGCAGACTCCCTATGGACACGTGGGAGCTTTGAGACTACATTACCCATGATTCCAATGGGTTTCTGGTCTTTGGGCATGGGGACATCAAAGGTCCCCACGCATGGGGCAGCTTAAATTCAGAGGAGGGCCTAGAGAAGGTCTCTTGGTTTTCCTGAAGGGCTGGCTGATGGACGAGAGAGGATGGGCTCCCGTGGTAAATTTAAAAGATAGTCAAGCGTGGTCATTTATATATATATTTTACCAACAAAACCATGGCTATTAAAATATTAATTTCTCTTGTAATACCAATCTTTATCATTTTTAATCGTAACACCTATAGGGAAGATAGAATTCTATACCCCAATAAATCTGGCTGTTCTTCCCTCTCAGAACTGATTCCACTGAGAGCAAGGTTTAAGTACTTACTACCCATTACCACTCTCTTCCTCCCCTTATTATAATAATTTTCTTCCTCCCCCACTCCATGTGCCTCTTTATGTGTTGTATCCTATTTTTCTTCTTCCTTCAAGTTTCTCTTAGTACCATCCTTTTCTCACCCCTTTTTACATATCACCTTAAACAATTTAGTGCCACAACCTCTGCCTATGAATAATTCTTCTATCTATTATGATAATGAAAATAAATTTTCAGAGTTATAGATATCATTTTCCCATATAGGAATATAATGAATTTAACCTTACTGAAGCCCTTAAATTTTTTTTTCCTTCTTTCTTATTTACCTTTTTATGGTTCTCTTAAATTTTGTATTTGGACATCAAATTTTCCATTTACTTCTGGGCTTTTATTTAGGAATGCTTGGAAATCTTCTGTTTTGTTAAATGTTAAATGTCCTGAAAGTATATAGTCATTTTTGATGGGTAGGTGATTCTTGGTTGTAGACTCTATTCTCTTGCCTTCCTGAATGTCATATTCCAAACCTTGTGGTCCTTTAGTGTGGAGGCTGCCAGATCCTGTGTAATCCTAACTAAGGCTCCTTGATATCTGAATTGTCTCTTTCTGGCTGCTTGAAATATTTTCTCCTTGGCCTGGAGACTCTTGAATTTGGCTATTACATTCCTGGGGGATGTCTTTTGGGGATTTAATGTAGGGGGTGATCTATGGATTCTTTCAATGTATATTTTGCCCTCTTGTTCTAGAATACCAGGGCAGTTTTCTTGGATAACTTCTTGTAATATGATGTCAAAGCTTTTATTTTTTCCGAGGCTTTCAGGTAGGCCAATAATTCTCAAATTGTCTCTCCTGGATCTGTTTTCCAAGTCATTTGTCTTTTCAAAGAGATATATGCAATGGAAAAGATATATGCCAATTTCAAAGAGATATATGCCATTTGTGCAAGTTGTTTATGGACTTTTACAATGGTATTTTCTCCAGTCCAGGCATATGGGGAGGTACAAATAAAGATAGTAGGATGGTGCAAATAGAAACAGAGTTACAGAACATATAGCTAATAGCCAAAACATAGTAACTTAAAGTGACATAGTATAACAGAATGTTAGATTAGATCAATATGTGAACTTAACAAACAAAATTAAATTTTAAAACATTCAGTAAATACAAATACAATGTGACAAAATACAGGCACTGAATTCAAGAGTCCTTTTTTTCCAATTCCGATAGTTGCATTACAGAGACTGCTTCACTATTTGGAGTGGAACAAACTAGAATAGTTAGTAATTGAATCTTAAAAGGCTTAAAAATTCCCCTCAAGACTCTTTAAGGTTCCTGCTGTAAATGTGGAATTGGGGTAAATCAAGGATCACTAAGCACTCATCTTAGAAGGGACTGGAAGCCAACCCCATGGATCTCTGAGAGACTTCCGTTTGGGAGGGGTCAACAGCAAGAGGAGTTTGGGGAACATTCTGAAGATTCTAAACTGCTAAAGACTCCTGAAAGGTCATTCAAGTCTTGGATGGGCTTGGGGTGGATGGTTGTGGGTGGCTGGGAGGTTCTGGACAGGAATTTAGCTCTTCTGAATCTAAAATTTAGGGGCAATTTGGAGATTTCAACAGCAAAACCTTTGTACTGACTTCATTGCCAATGAAGAAGAAACCAAGAGAGTTGTGCTTCACAATTGGAGTTAGTGCCTGGACTATGGAGGGAGTGGGCACTTGGGGGACCCTTCCTTGATCCCTCTTATACCCCTTCCTTGCACTTATTCCCCTGTTTGTTGGATAGTGTTAAGGATAGGATATTATGAGGGAAGGGAGAGTCAGTTTCTGAGTCAAAGCTACAGAAGAAACCAGAACTGTTCTTGTGGGGTTCATAGTTGATAGAGAGGTTATCCCTGTACCCTCCTTCCTCAAAAAATCCTCAAACATCCTTTACCCTGTTATCCTGAATTCCCTCATCCTTACGATTAATCTTTATTATTTTATTAGTGGTAGTTTGGGGCTATACTTTGAGGGGAGGAAGACTGATCTTGGGGCTGAGGGGAAGACGAATACCAAACACCATCTTGAAGGGCAAAGCTACTAGAACTTAGGAGTGGGGAGGATTGTCTCCATAGTGCTGGCTCTGAGGGTGGGATCTAACCCATTAGGGTCACAACTGATCCCCACCTCCTTCCTTCAACATCCCCACGATAGCTTTGCCAGTTGGGTACCTTTTTGAGTTTATTCCCTCATAAGTCTTCCCTGGGGTGTGGGTGAGTGACTAGCTGATCTGGCCCATTGAGTATTATCATCCATTTAGATTCCTTTGGTCACACTTCTGGGGTTCCCCATACTTGCTCTGGGCATAGTGTGAACAAACCCCATATTGGATGTGTTGCAGAGACTGAGTAAGCCCAAATGGCAAGGGGGTGTAGGGAGATGAATCTCTCATCTGAATCTCAGGACTCAAGCTAATCTTGAGGCATCCAATCAGTACACTTAGGAACAGTGCTATATAGAGGCACTGTGAAATGTTCTCTGGGATTATGAGCCATTTTAGATTTACAAGAAATAGCATTTTCCCAATTTGGGTAATACTGCTCAGTATCATGCTAGGTTGTCTATTTATTTTTAAAGTTTAGGACTTATCTTTCTTCACAGCAATATCAACAGCTGAGGAATTATTTACTAATAGTTGGCTGAGGAATAGTTTAGAGATAGTAGAAGGTGAAGGAGATTATCAGCAAATTGAGGGTGGTTATCAAACCTTCATTGTTGCCAAAAATGTAATGAATTAAAAGTAAGGGCTTGACTAAAATATGTGAGGATTCTAAGATAATCTTTTGGTTGCCAATTTAAAATATTATAGTTCAAGTCAAAATTACTTTTAATAGCTTTTATTTACAAAAAAGGTGGAAAAAGTGAAAGTAGAGAAATACAAAAAGAGAGTAAAGAAGATGTCTATCCTATTACACTAAATATTGCTCTGGTGCTTGACTCAGCCCAGCAGGGCTTTTTAGTTAGACTGGAGGACCCAGAGTTCCATCCACATGGCCTCCTCCAAGAAGGGAAGGCCTTTTTAAAACTAACCTCTATTCAGACACCAGGAAAGGAAGGCCAGCTACTCATTCACCCAAGTTAAAGCCAAAGTCCAAGTCCAGAGTCACCTCCAAGAGGCAGGTTACCAGTTGAAGTTCCAAGTTGAAGATTCAAGCCAAAGACAACTTGAAGAGTCAAGCTGAAGATAACTCATTAGCTTGGTGATGGCAAATCTATGAGATGTGTGTCAGCACTGACACTCTTAGCCATTTTCAATGACACGTGGCCACATACAGAGAAGTATGGGGCCACATGCCAAGGATGAAATATTTGCTGTAGTGTAGTCTAGACACAATTTTACCTATATTGATTTACCTATTTTGGTTTATAAATACAGCTATATATTATAATTATACATTTTTGTTAAACTATAAATATCTCAAAATTATGTTTTTTTTTCTCAAAGTGACATACCACCCGAGTTATGCTCAGTTTTTTGGTAAATTTTGACATACCAAGCTCAAAAGGTTGCCCATCACTGCTCTGGCTAAAGAAGATCAGGACTTTTATAAGCCTTTTTGTCCCTTCCCCTTTTCACAGGGGCAAATCATAGATTCCAAATTGCCTAGCACTGCCTGGTGGGGCAGTGTCTGTGGAATTCACACCTCTCATCCTCTGGAGGTGTAAACTCTTATCAAAATGATTCACAAGTTCTTGACTGATTGAGTTTTTGAGGATGTGAACTCTTTAAGTGACTTCTGAATTCTCTTACTTGTTGGCTAACAAACTGTTAAGAAGGGGTGTTTTCAGTTTTTGGTTGATTAAATTAAAAGCTGCTAATTGATAGACAAAGAAAGTTTGATTCATACGTCACACCTTTTTTCATTCTTTTGATTTTGCTTTATTAATTCTTGCTGTCTTCTGAGATCATTAGCTTCTACTTGAACAATTCTAGACTTTAAAGACTGATTTTCAGCCATGATCTTTTGATTTTCCTTTTAGGTTTGGTCCATCTTGCTTTTCATGGCTTCCAAAAGGTCAATTCTGGTCTCCAATTTGCTTATTTTTTTATTTGATTTTTGTGCCTCTTTTTCCATGTGGGCAATTTTGTCTTTTAAACTGTTATTTTCTTTTTGTATTACTTTCATTTCTTTTTCCCACTTTTCTTCCCATTTTTCTTCTAGCTTTCTTACTTGGTTCTTGAACTCCTTTTTGGGTTCCTCAACAGCTTATAATCAATTTCCAATTTTTTTTGTGTGTGGAAAGTTTGGATGTGTTTGCTTGTTTTTCACTCTCTGCTGTTATTTCTATAGTTTGCTTTTTTCTCCATAGAAATTATCCAGGGTCAAAAGATTTTTTTTTGCTGCTGCTTATTCCTTTTGCTACTAGTGGATTGGGGTCCCTGCATGTTGGTGGACATTGCTTTCTTAGCTTCTGTCAGGGTTTTGCCTTGGTAGTATCTTCCCTTCCCAATCAGTAGCCTGAGTGAGGAGGGCACAAAGTTCTTTGTGTAGCATTTTACCCTGAGGATATTTTTCCAGTCCCTGGTGCCTCTGCTGTGGCTAGCCTTGTTTCTGCCCAATCTCTGTGCTCTGCTACCCAGACTCCACACTCTTCAACCTTGGGTCCTAAGTCTTGCTGCCAAGGACTTGCACTGTCCTCAGGGGTGTCTGTAGTGCCCTCAGCCAGCCCCCAAGAATTTAGAGATTGCCTCAGCCCTCACTCTGACTCTGGCACAGTAGGTGGTGTGGGGGAGGGATGATTAGCTTGCCCCCTTATGGTGTAGAAATCCCCAAATACTACCTACCTTTAAGGCTGCTTCCAGTGGGAGATCCCCTTTACTTGTCTGAGTCTGATTTCTGTCCTTTTGAGAAGCTTTGTCATGATCATTTGGAAAGGGATTCATATAGCTCCTGCTACTACTTCACCATCTTAGCTCTGCCCTCCCATAAATGTTATCATAATTATTATATATTTATAATTAAATATTAGAGTAAATTTTCTACAATGTAGAAAAGACCCAATACATTTAGCTAAACTGATAGAGAGAGGAACATATGACTTCACTGATATAAGGAAGAATAAGATAATGAAACTCTATCAAAGATGTTTTAGCACAGTTACCTAGATCATTAAGAGTTAAAGTGAATTGACCAGAGTCACTTAGCCAGCCTATGTAAGGAGAGACTCGAATACATATCTTTTGGCTCCAGCACAAACTCTCTATTCACTGACTACAACATAGTCAGGGATGTCTTTGGGACATTTAATTTATGGGACATCTAGTTACTATGCCATGCTGCTGATGAACAGAGCCTGACATATGTCTATACATATACATATATGTATATATTATTGAATGAATACATTTGTAAGCAATTACTATGTGCAAATAGAAAAATATAACAGATTCTTCTCTCAAGGAGCTCACATTCTTAAAGGAAGATTTTAACTGCTAGTCCTATGAAAAAACTTCATGGTCCTTAGGGTACAGTGGAAAAGCATATGTTAAAGGTACTTCCTTAATGTTATTTTCACTAACAAAATTGTATCTGATTTTGATGTTGAAACAGTCGACATTTTTATCTATTATCTATCATAATAGCCTCTCTACATACAGTTCAGAATCTATTTAATATTTATAAACATTTTATAGCTGCAAGAATGACATGAAATCTTCTGTCTTATGTGTTTTATGTGATCCTCCTGGAAATTAAATAAGTAAACACACATATGTCTAACAACATTGCTATTTATATACATGTAAGCATATATACACACATATAAATAAAATCTTATCTTCATATGTAATATATGAATGCATAGGTACACAATGGAGAACTTTTGGGTTTATGTCAGTTTTTGGTAAGTGCAAAATGGATAGCTATTATCCTACTTTGCCAATGAGGTTTGTGCTTATTTTTACTAAGAGCAAAACTATCAGCTTTGTCAGGGAATATTCATAGCTAAGTAGTTTATAAATGATTCTAATAATGACTCTACTGATGACCCTAAAGTTTTAGGATTAGTGTCATCTATTTTAGTCAATTTCAATATTTTTTACAGCTATGTACTATATCCTAACCTCAAACAGGTAGATTATGAAGAAGTATGGATAAATAAACCAAAAGCCAGAATCACTATTGGAAAAAATAAATGAAAGCATGCTTTTTCGATGGTGTAGCATTCATATAGAAAAGACAGCTCATTATTTCCCTCATGTCCACCCTTGCAAAAGAAATTTTTTAGAGAAGCACAATATATGATTTACATTAGTCTGATTAAAGATAATAAATAACTCATGGAAAACTCATTAGATACATTTTTCCTGTTCCTTCCAGCAACAGTTACCTTTTAAATTAGAATAGTAATCTATAGGTGCCTAGAATTTTCCATTTCTCAAAAGTTCAAATGAAGCTGAAAAAATGTTTTTTCCAATGTTTGTGACTTGTACATTTTTCTTTTGTTTTCTAACAATGGCTGTTTTTAAACCTTGCTATGCATTTTTGTCTTTATATGACTTCAAGAATGACTTTCAATTTAATAATAAATCAATAAATATTTGTTAAAAGTGTCTACTAATGTGCCAGGTACTGTGCTAAGCCTTGAGGATGAAAATAAAAAAGATAATTCCTATTCTCAATCAGTTTATAATCTAATGACACCCAAAAGGAAGCTAGAAAGGGATGGAGGCAATTTGATTATAGTTGCCTAGTTAATCTGAGGAAAAGTTGGTTATTGCTAATTTTCATAATTCTATAACAGACATGGTCCATAGACCAAAAACCTGGTTCATCTTCCTTCCTTTCTACTTTTGCTAGGATATTGAGAAGACTTAAATGGGACATGTCTTCATTTATATAAAGGTCTAATAGGTGGATGAGAAATTAGAATTGTCTTTGTGGATAGAGGACAGAAGTACAGAGGATAGAAGCAATATATGGAAGTTGCAGGGAGGTAGATTTCTGCTCAGTATAAGGATGAACTCCCTAGCAATTAGAGTAATCTGAAAATGGATTGGGCTGTCATACCAAGTATGACTAGAAACATTGAAGCATAGGCTAGATTGTGGAGAATGTGGTAGAGGAGATTGTAGAAGATATCTTTTAACATAATTTCCAGCATTGATGTTTGTTGCTTAATATTTCAGATAAGGATTGACTTAAATGTCTTTAAAAGTCTTTCTCAATTCTTGGGTTCCTTGGTTCTATGATCATTCTCAAAAACCAGGTAGAACTGGCAATATTAGTTATTCAGTCAAGAAGTGCTTATTGTTTACTGTTTGAGGCAATAAATTAAAGAGTATATAGTTAAAGACAAAAGTAAAATAGTCCTCGTCCTCAAGAAGCTTACATTCTGGGGTAGCTGGATGGCTCATTAGTTTGAGAACTAAACCTAGAGATGGAGGTCCTGGATCCAAACTAGCCTCAGACACTTCCTAGGTGCCAACTTAACTCCCATTGCCTAGCCCTTATTGCTCTTCTTTCTTGGAACCAATGCATAGTATTGGTCAGGTAAGGATTTAAAAAAAAAGTTTAAAAAAGGGAGAGATTAAAAAACTTACATTCAAACGTAGGAAAAAGATGTGCTGTTTACTAATAATACACAGAATATATACAAGTGAATATAAGGTAGTTTTTAAAGGAATTACAATCAGCAATTTGGGGGTAGGTGGGAAGGGACCAAGAAATATTTTATGAAGAAAGTAGCTCTTGAACTGAGAATTGAAAGAAATAGACATTCTAAGAGATGGAGATGAGGAAGGAGTACAGACCAGGCATGTGGGGCAATGAATACAAAGGTCCACATCTAGGAAAGGAAGTATCTTGTGGGTGGGACAGTTAGTGGGTAGTGTAGCTGGAATGCAGTGTGTGAAGACGGGAGTAAGAAGGCTGGAAAAAAAAAACAGGAAGTGATCAGGCTGGAGAGAGCTTTACATACTAAATAGAGCAGTTTATATTTGGTCCTTGAAACACTAGGAAGCTCTGGAGATTGTAGATTGGGGGATGGGTGACATGATCAGGATTGTGCTTTAGGCATCAGTGAGAAGATATTTTGAAGGAGAGGGAGAAGATTGCAGCAGGGAGGTCAAAAAGGTTATAGTAGTTCGTCCAGGGAAGAACTGATGAGGATCTGAACTAAGGATGTTATTTGTGTGAGGAGAGAAGAGGGCCTATATGTGGGATGCTATAAAGAAAAAAGATCTGACAACTAATGAATATGTGTGATAACTGAGAGTAAGGGGTTGAGTAAAAAACCCAAGTTGAAAACCTTAGTGACTAGAAGGATTGTGGTGCTTTGGAGAGTAAATAGGAAATCTTAAAAGTGTGGTTGAGAGTGGATTGGAGAATCCAGTGTGTTGTTCTGGATGTTGAGTTCGAGATTTCTATGCGATGTCCTGTTTGAAATGTTTGATGGTTGGTGATATATGATTGGAGCTCAGAAGAATGACTAGGACTAGATATAGAGATCTGGGAGTCATCTGTGTAGATGGTAATTGAAACTATGGGAGTCTGTGAAATTACCAGAAGAGAAAGTTTAGAGAGAAGTGATCCTTACAAAGAAGACTGCATTACAATGAAATTGTTTCCACATACTAAGGTATAGCCCCAAATTATCATACTTGGCCTGGTTATACTTTAAATCAATTTGATATATATTTATTTACCACTTACTTTGAAACCAAGGCACTGTGTTAAGTACTGGGGATATAAGATAAAAAATACAGCCTTGAGTCTTGGGCATGGGGAATGGTTTGCCAAATGTTCAGGGGTAATGAATGTTATTTTTTAGGAGTTAGCAGGGATACATAGTAGCAGGAACTGTAAGGTAGCACTTATTGTATATTCAATATGAGTTGGGTTTTTCTAATTGTATTAGAATATCATCAGTTTTTAAACTCTCCTAACTAAAACCAGGTCGGAAATGCTGGAAAGTTTCCATAGGAAGGCAACAAAATACATTTAGGAAGAGAAAAAATTAAAGGGCCATTCAACTTGTATTCATACAGATGAACTTCACATGAACAATTTGGCCAATTTGATCAATTCATTTAACTAATACTTTTCCGTTTTGCTAGTGATTATTTAAGTGAATTGAAGGCACAAATCATTTCTGTTGTGCAAATAGTTTTAAAGTTTTCCAGTATTGCCTATGAAGATATAAATGCTGATAGACAATTATATTTGCCCAGTGAGGGCAGAATACCAGAAAATGGCTCTAAATTTCAAGAGATAAATACCTTCACTAAAGTCCTACTTTGATGCCTCATTATGATGTGGAGGTGATGCTTTCTTGAGGTTCATTCTAGTGTTATGCAAACTCTCAAACTGGAAAGGGTTTTAAGGCCTGTTAATGTTATCCAAAGATAATTCAAGATAAGTTCAGAAAATGTTCATCAGTTGGCTACAAACTGATGAATTTTTCAGCCATAGCAACTCCTGGGAACTCCTGCAATGCAAGGATCCAGGACTTACATCAAAAAAGAGCCTCAAAACCAAAAAAGCTATTTACCACCAAAGAAGGGACTGACAGAGTATAAATACAAATTGAAGCATACCATTCTTCGCTTTATTTCCTCCATCACTTTTTCTCTAGTATAAGCAATATGTCTTCTTTCACAATAGGATGAACATGAAAATATGCATTATATGATAACACATATAACAGATATATTACCTTCCATCTTGGGGAATGAAGGAGAGAGCCCAAATTGCAAAATGTAAGAAAATAATTAAAATTGTGTCATGTTAAAAAAAATACAGAAATACATTTGAAAAAGTATAGCAGTTGCTTTCTGCATCAGTGAATGGAGTACCAACATGGATGAAATGTCAAGAAGCATTTAAAAATTTTAAAAGATTCTTAGCTAATGCATGTGTATCAAGGATGGTTGTGAAGTTTTTTTCTGAGACAGGCATCTTTCTCAGATAATATCTATTTTATGTAATGCTTTAATTTTTCCCCCATTCTAAATAATCTTATTGGATTTGACCTTCCAGGGTTTCTAGAATTTGGGCAATTGTGAAGTCTTAGGGAGTTTCTTCATACCTATGTGACTGTAGCCACTATTTGTCATTTCCCTATTCTTTCTTCTATAGAAATGGTGATTAGGTAGATTCCATTCATCCCCACTTCATGAACCCGAGTATATAGGCAGCCTAGAACTTGAAAGATATCCTTTACTGGCAACTCAGGTGCAAGTCTATGTTATATACTCTCTCACAGGTGTAATTCAGCTTATTTTCCAACTCCTGTTTTTGAAAACCTTTCCAAAACCAGTGTATTGTAATTAGGAAATTCTCTAGGCAAGACTCTTGAGACATTTTTGCATTGTTTTAAAAACTGAAATTTTCCAATATTTAATGTAGTACTTGATAGAGCTATTAGTAAAAATGATCATATATATATTTACAACATTTAGGACATCTGACTCCCATTTTCTAGGTTCATTATGGGGAAAATAAATTGTGGTTCATTTAAAACAACTTTTCTACCTCTTTCCCTTTTACCAATTCTTTTATTAGCTTCATCATTTAGGAACCATAAACCCTGAGACCTATTCAAAGATTTGCTGCCTCCATCAATCTACACAGGTTTACTTGAAACCCATATCTTATTCAAAAAATGGAACTCCTTTTCTTCTCCCAAACATGTAGATCTCATCCATTCTTTCCATTCCCTTCTGATTTTCTAATTTGGCTGCATAAGTCAGAAGATGGTTAGACTATTTAGTAAATGGCAGGGAAGAAGAGAGTAGTTTAAAAAAATATCTAAGGAAAAGGAGTTATTTGGCTTGGAGTGTTATTTGTAAAGTTCTCAAAAATATTCTAAGCAGAGAGGACTTTCTAAGAAGAAGGAAGGTTTTCCAAGAAGTGGGGAAAGTTTTCACAAGTTAAACAAGGCAAACTTTTAAGGTTAATGCCAAATTCAATTCAGCAAACTTTTTTTTTAACTGTTGACAGGAAAACAGGTAAGGCATAGACCTTTATTAAAGTTCTTATCCTAATGGAATTGGGGGGGGGGGAAGGAACAAAACACATGAAAACCATTATACAAGGAAGAGAGAAATACAAAAGAAGATTCACATAAAGCCCTATGACAAAAGTAAGACTAGAGATCACTTTCACCTAGGGAGAGGTCAGGGAAGGTTTCTAAGGAAAGTCATCAACAGGTTGAGATATTAGTAGGATAGAGTAGAGAAGGAAAACTATTCCAGATAAGGGAGGGCAGCATGAAAGAATAAAATCATGGAGATGGGAAGGGGCAGAACAAGAACGGGAAACAAAGTGGCCCAGTTTAATTGAAACAGAATACATGAAAGGTAGTAGTATGAGATTAGCAGGGTGAAGCCAGATTATAAAGAGTCTTGAATGTCAAAATCAGAAGTTCAGAAGTTATTCAATTGACAACAGGAAATCACGGAAGGTAGAGGAATTGGTTAGATCAAACTTGGGCAACACTAAGATGGATTGAAGAAAACAATAATGAAGGTGAGACTTCATAAGGGTTCAAATTAATTTCATTGAAGTGGGAGTGGGAGGCCTAGATTCAAGAAATATTGCATATTAACTTATATAGTACTTTACATTATCATTCTGTTTCTCACAACCACCTTGTCAGGTAGGGCTATTACCTTCATTTTATAGATGGAGAAAGCTGAGACTGAGAGACTGGATGACAATACAAGGGAGGAATTTGAACTCAGATCTTACTCTAAGTTTAGTGCATTATCTTGCCCCTCAGCAGGGATTTGAGGGCTAAGGGAAAGGGATGACAAAACTCAAAGATGACTTAACTTACAAGCCTGGTTGACTGGGAGGATGGTGGCACCTTTAATAAAAAGTGAGAAGGTAAAGGGAAGGAGAAGTTTGGAAAGGACCCAAGTTTAGTTAATAAACATTTTGAGTTTGAAGTGTTGGCCAAACATTCAGATAGGATATCTAGCAGTCAGCTGGAAATTCATATGTAACTGGAACTAAGGGTTGGGGTAGAGGTAGATTTGAGTTACCCACACAGAGGTGATAGAACTAGATAGTTAGAATCTTGATGGTATAAACTCCCTTAAAATCTAGAAAAAGGAAGGTAAAGTGTATGAATTAGTGGGTTGGACTGTATTTTGTCTCTTTTTTGGTATTCTCAGAACTCTAGTGCAGAAACTGGGATATAGTCGGTGCTTAATAAACGTTTGACTGACAGTGTCTTGGCAGTCCAGGTAGATTTGGAGCTATAATGTTGTTTGAATAAATACATATGCTTACAATTACTCTCTTCTTTTTCCTGAGAACCCTAAAGATATCTGGCTCCTGAGTCGGCTTTAAAGTGAAGCTAAAGTTTTTAAGTTGGCCAAATCTTTATCAGAAAAATTCACCAAAAAGAATTAATCATAGTTAATTCCAGCTCACATGCTTGTTAATGGGATCGTCCTGTCTCTTAACTCAGCCCCTTTCTGCATTTTCTTCTTTGGCTCGTAATATAGCTCGAGGGTCGAAGAGCCACCTAGATTCATTCATTTAACAAACTCGTATTCCGAGTCCTTTCTCATCAACCTATTTTACTATGTATCTGGGGGTGGGGGAAAGAAGAAAGGAAGGAGAAACAGGTGGGTAGTATAGACACCAATAGTAGGGCGGCTGAGCTGCGAACACTCAGAAGCTGCATTACTCTCTCCCCTCTCACTGCCAAGTCTAGCCCAGGAGAGCTCGAGCTACTGCGGCAGTCGGAGTAAAGAGCCAGCCCGGCGACGGCGGCTGCAGCTGCGGGTCCTTCCCTCCCTCTCTCCAGTCCAGTCCAGCTCACGCCCGCCCGCCCGCTCGTCTGCAGCCCAACGCAACGTGGGTTCCACGCATGCGCCCTGCGCCGCGCTGCCCCGGGAGTGCCGGCCACCCTCCTGCTCCCTCCTCCGTACGCTTGTCACTTCCTGCCCTCTTCGCATCTCCGTCCGGGGTCAGCCGTCTGCCTCCCAGCTCCCTGTCGTCGGCTTCGGAGCCTCGGCTTCTCCCCCTCCCCCACATCCCCCCCGGGCTATCCGCACCGCGGCGGTGGAGGCAGCGGTTGCTGCTCGCATCTTCAGGGAGGCAGAGAGCGCTCTCGAGGGACAGCGACAAGCTGACTCAATAAAGTTCCCTCAAACAGCCCCCTCAAAAAAAGGAAAAAAAAAGAGAAGGCCCAAAGGGAGAGGGGAAAACCCCCAACACCAGCCCGGCCCCTCCCCTTTTCCAGAGAAGAGAGGCGAGCCGTGCAGGTGAAGGGGCGCCGGACTCCCGCCGCTGCTGTCGCCCGGGGGCTCCCCGGCTCCCGCAGACTCAAGGCCGGGCCTCCGGAGGGGCGGCGGTCGGGGCGGTTCCCCTGTCAACTGCCGGCGCCCGCGCCCCCGCCC